>NC_034600.1:23441954-23483256 GCF_900095145.1 Mus pahari
GTAAGAAACCGAGATGTCCATCCCTTGCTGGTGTGGTCAGAGGACGGTAAGAAACCGAGATGTCCATCCCTTGCTGGTGTGGTCAGAGGACGGTAGGAAACCGAGATGTCCATCCCTTGCTGGTGTGGTCAGAGGACGGTAGGAAACCGAGATGTCCATCCCTTGCTGGTGTGGTCAGAGGACGGTAAGAAACTGAGATGTCCATCCCTAGCAAGCCCTCAGGCCCCTCGGTAGAGCAATGGAGAGCACACAGGCAGCCTGTATGTCACTCTCACTGTGGTGATAAGGTCCCCACTACTGAATGACACAGAGACTACATGAAAAGCTAGAACTCATACCACCCACCAGAGGCTGCAGAGGGAACATCTGTATGTATCTCCCTCCACCTGGCAGTCATGATGCAGCACAGCCCACCTTGCTAAATCAGAAAGCTCTGAAGACAGTCTAAGTAAGACCCGGATTCTCACCTCACAGTAGGTAAAAACACACATTACCACCAAAACTCTATCACACTAAGAAACAGGAAGATGACAAACCCAATAAAAAAAATGGACCAACAGAGGGCGGCAGCAACGTCAGAATCTCTGACAGTGCCAAGGCCTCACATGCATCACGGACTCACAGCAGAGGTGGCTATGGACACAGGGCATGGGACATAAAATAGGCATTCTGAGTAGGAGGGGGCCTGGTTGGGAGGGATTGAGTGGGAAGAGAATAACGGAAGTGGTCATGATCACAGTGCACTGTATATATGTATGAAACGGACACGAACAGAGAAACTGGCAGTGTTGTGTTGGCTTTTTTAATGTTTCAAAAGCCAACAAGACAGGTCAACAGGCAAAGCCCCTTGCTGCCAAGCCTGATCCCCTCAATGCACATGGTAGCTGTCTTTTGACCTTCACACGTATGCCTATATAGACACATTCACACACAAAATTAGTTATTAATGTTTTACCAGTCATTCATAGGCTTGAAACAAATAAAAAGATATAAGGCCAAGGTTATAAAAATAAATCTCTGACCAGAAATTAAAAGATATAACGAAAACCCAAACAAAATTCAGGAGTGAAAAGTCAATATTCAAACTAGAAAGCTGGTGATCGGCTGCCTGAAGAAGGGGGAAACTACCAGTGAGGTGGAGACAACAGACAGGACGGAGGAAACACAGTTAGATACTGCTGTCACAGAGTCTGGGAAGAAGAAAGAAGGCAGAGCAATAGTAACAGTGAGTGAACCCGACACAGCCTGGACAAGAGCAGGAGCTGGAGAAAGACCCAGCAGTGACATGATGCCCGTGACGTCCGAGGTGTGGGGGATGGCTCACTGGGTAAGCAAGCGCAAGAGCAGGAGCTGGAGAAAGACACAGCAGTGGCGTGATGCCCGTGACGTCCGCGGTGTGGGGATGGCTCACTGGGTAAGCAAGCGCACGTGTGCTCTGGAAGAGGGCCTGGATTCCGTTTCCTGCGCTCACACGATGGTTCACAACCATCCGTAACTCCAGGGCCACAGGATCCTACACCTTTTGACTGCCATGGATACCAGACATGCAGACATGCATGCATGGCAAAACACTTATAAGCACAAGATAAATATTTAAAAACAGAAAAAATGTTGAAAACGACCGATTCTTTATGATAAAGTACAGCAATGCTGAACTGAAAAAGAACCTAGTTTTGCTTTGGATAATATGGATAATGAAGAAGACATGTCTGAAAAATTACTACCTCCCTCTTGATTTTGCTATGGTTCTAAAACTGGCATTTACAGAAAGAGATGAGGGGAAGCTATTAAGGAAAAAGCAGAATCTGACGGCCCCACTTGACTAGGAAAGTTCACTTCAAGCAGAGCATCTTACGTCACATCAAACAACAGTCTATTCATTCTGTTACTTTTGTACATACGCCTGTCTATGTTCCCAACTCTTGACTTTATTATTACAAAAAATGGCATACAGCACTAAGTTTTAGGTTTAGATATTTAAGCCATATATTATAAAAATAATATAAATCAAATTGAGAAGTTTAGAAGCTTAACAAAATCGTTTTCCTTTTTAAAAAGGTATTTTTTTCACTTGAAACAAATGTATTGTCTCTGTAGATATTTAAATGTTATTTAAATTGCAGAAGAACAAATTCTGACACAAAGTATAGCAGCTATAACAGGACTCAGCAAAATAACCTGAGAAACATCTTAATAAAGCCCCACCCTCCTGGGTGGGCACTACAGCCTCCTGCTCTGGCACTGAGCATCTCTGACAGAAGTGCTGTACCAGGTCACTCTGCACCCACAGCTGATGTCTCAGCCAGCCCGGCCTGATGATGCCTTTCTCCCCTCTCCCACCCCCACACCCCGTCCTTACGTTGCCCAGCCTCAACATCCCCTCAGACTGAGGTACTTAGCTATTCCTTCCCACAATCCTCAGTGCTTGAAAAGGCATCCCTCGGTTAGTCGGCTCCTGAGACCTAAGAATAACGTTGATGGCCTCATCTAAGTCCAAGGCACTAACTTATTAAACTTAGGACACTGTTGTCACTAACCTGGAACCATCAAATATGACATAACATCAAATAATAACATCAGATTATTAAACAGTTTAATGAGACAAATTCCCTTTTTCCCTTTTATTCTTCAACCCCACCCCACTAAGGGTTTTTCTGTATAGTCCTGGCTGTCCTAGAACCTAGAACTCACTCCATAGACAGGGATTTGCCTGCCTCTGCCTCACCTCTGGAATGCTGGAACTGAAGGCATGTGTCACCAAATCCAGCTTGGCAGCAGGTAACCACGGCCCTCCTCCTACTCACACTCACATGATCACAGCCCACCTCCTACTCACACTTACATGATCACAGCCCACCTCCTACTCACACTCACATGGCCTCCTAATCACACTCACATGACCACAGCCCACCCCCTATCCACACTCACATGATCACAGCCCACCTCCTACTCACACTCACATGGCCACAGCCCACCCCCTATTCACTCACATGACCACAGCCCACCTCCTACCTACACTTACATGATCACAGCCCACCTCCTACTCACACTCACATGACCTCCTACTCACACTCACATGACCACAGCCCACCTCCTACTCACGCTTACATGATCACAGCCCTCCTCCTACTCACACTCACATGATCACAGCCCACCTCCTACCTACACTCACATGACCACAGCCCACCTCCTACTTGCCCTGGCCTTACCTGACTTTCTTTCTTCCTCATACTTTTAACTACTGACTTTCCCCAAGCTCTCTCATCTCCTTTGTGTTCTCCCATGTAGAGCATTTTTTTTCACTTGAACATTCAAGTGTCTCTCCTGGCCGTAAGCTCACATCTTGCGCTGATTCTCCCCCGTGAATATAAATGCTCCTCTGATCGAGAGTCTCGCCGTGTGCCCATGTCTGAATAGTTTCATTTTACACACTAAACACTTCTCTCCTCTCCTCCATCCAGTCAAGTCTTCCGTCCTGCAAATGTCCCTATGCAACCCACCTCCTCCACAGCCTGCCATGGCTATGCCGTGCCCAGGGTACGCCCATCTCTGTGAACTCAAGACAGTCGCCATACTCACCCCAAGACTCAATGGGAGAGCTAGTAAATACTATTAGTAACAGCTTTATTATTAATTATGTAATAGTTTTCATACCTTTTCTTTTGACTATAAACTACGTTCTATAAACATAAAGCTCTCTAAACTGAAGCGATCTCGTGACCGCTGCTACTTGTTTCTCTGTATCCAACTTGACAGCCAGCAGGATAACGGAGTAGGATGCCCGATCCCACCTGACAGACACCTGAGGAACAGTCCACCACTACTCAGGAGTGTCTGATTCAGCTGACCATCATCTTTGCCTAGTTGTTTTAATCTAAAAATGACACCCTATATGAAATGAATGCAACTAGCTTGAGAAATAAATGGGAAGGATAGCATATTCTTAAAAAAAAAAAAAAAAAAAAAAAAAACAACTCATAAAATATAAAATCCTTTGGAGACCTCTTGTGGTTAAAGTTGGGAATAAAAAGTTAAATTTTTAAAAACTGATTTTAAAACTACATTAAATCTGCTATAATTCCAGGCAACTTTTGCATCGTCTCACATAGTAATATGTAATATCTCTGTTACCAGTAAATACCCACCAGTACCTGACACAAACTGGAGCGTTCTCATCTATCGCAGAAAAAGACGGGGTTACGGTGTGACTCTAGGTCTGAGAGATAAGGAACTACATGTCAGCACTGACAAGAGACACCGCTAAACTCACAATAAAACTTTCTTATCTGAAAATTGAACGTAACACTGCTGCCTTTAAGCCAACTGAGAACAGGAGTCTGGCAAACTATTCTTTATGAGCTCTGTGGGTATTAAAGTGGAGCAACTGTCTCTAGTAAGAAAAATTAAGATAGGAACTTACCTCATGCAACGAAATAAAGAAAACGTAAATTTAAAATTGAGCACTACAAATAAAATTTAAAAAAGAATTTGGTAAAAATCAAACACAGGTAAAACTACAAAGTGCTCGCAAGATGGGAAAAGATCTTTCAAATTATAAAAATAATAGGATGTTACCAAAAGCACAGGGACTTAATTGGTCCAAATACTCCACTAAAAACAAGTAGAAATAGCGAATCAAATATGTCACTTAAAATGAATTTACCTTTCCTGCAAGGTCCTTGGCAAGTCTCCAGCTCACCCATCTCTAGGGCTGGGGTACTCCAAGTGTGCACACACAAGAATCAGGGTCCTCTGAGGAGCCCTGGGAGCTCCCACCTCCTGCCCCACACTAGGATGACGGGATTCACCGCCACACACAGCTTCCCGTGTGGGTGCTCACAAGCTGAACTCAGATCTGCACACTTGCACAACAATCATTTGACCCACTGACCCCCTTCCACGCTGAATTAAAATATAATTGTTAAATGTTTTAAAGGAGTTGTAAGATTATTTTTTGAAAAAAATAAATATCAATGATCAAAACTAACAAAAGAAACCTAACAGTAGTTGAGAAATTACATCCTAAAAGATATGTGCAAAGAGAAGAATAAGAAGGCACAATGTACTCTAATAGACGGCCCAGGAGAGACTAGGGGAGACGGCTGTGGTGCAGCTGTAACCCCGGCATCCAGGAGGAGGAAGCAGGAGGATCGGGCACCCCTCAGATACACAGGGAGCTGGAGGCCAGCCTGGGCCACATGACAACTTGAATTTAAAAAGAAAACAATATATACATGTATCCTGAACCGCACCCTGCCCACCCAAAAAAAAAAAGAAAAGAAACCAGTAAGTAGGGAGTTGCAATAGTAAAGAGGAGATGGCTACATTTTTGTGGTGGTTTAAATGAGGTCTCAGTCTCCAGCACTGGAACACTTGGTCCCTAGTTGGGAAGGTGTCACGGGAGCAGGCTCTGACATTTCAAGGCCTTGACGCCAGTTCAGTGTTTTGTGCTTTGTGGTTCAAGCTGTGAGCCCTTGGCCTCCTGCCCTGCCTTCAAGGACTCTAACCCTCTGGAACCATAAGCCCACGAAATTCTTCTTTCCACAAAGCACCTTGGACAAGGCACTTAATCATGCAACAGAAGAGGGGCTGAGACAACCATTTCCCCCTTGTAGTGAGTTTTCTTGGCCAGGCCCTATCCCAGAAACTTTATGCACATTATCTTTACAACTCATCTTTATAGTGAGCACTCTTACTGCCTATATTTTATACAGCAAGGACACAGGAAGACAAGGCAGTCAAATTGATTACTCAAAGTCACTAAGTCAAAGAGACAGATTTCCATCCAACCTATGACCTTGTGACATCTGAAAATCTACCGCCTTGTTCTCTATAGACATAAATTAGCTACAGGCACTCATAGAGATGCAGGCTTAATTCTCAACTCTTCATGAGCAAAAGGTACAGAAAGAAATTGGACCAAGAATGGAGGCTTACTTGGTCAGTAAGCGTGAGCAGAATTATAAACCTGGAATGCTAGCTAGAGAAATACACTGAGATGGCCTGAAGTCGTTAGATTCCTAAGTCCCAGTCAGCCAGCATCTCCTGCATGCCAAATCCAGGCTTCTGAACCTCATCTGATGCACGAGCACGAGGATGCATCAGGTAAAGCTCCTTGTCAAACAAGCGCCATCTTGTCACTGTCTGCTACTGCACAGACAGGATCTGGCTTTCTCTTTTTTTTTTTTTTTTTTTTTAAATTTTATTGATTTTTATAAAAATAAGTAGAAAACAGAAATCTAACTCAATGATTAAAATGACCAAATTCTAGATTAATCTAAATTAATTAAATATACACTTGGTTATGAAGGAAAATAAACAAAATTAAAGGCATGAAACACAGTAAATGTTCTTACACTTAAGAGTTTCTAAGAATTTATTCAATTTTAAGCTCTCCAGCATCAGCACCCCTCATAAATAGACTGTTAGACTTTTAACTGGCCAATGTTGAACACGGAAGAGAATTAAGAACAAGAAAGGGGCTTTCTATTTTCTTACAGTTTTCAACCTATAATAGAAATAATAAAGATTATTTATTCAGACAATCACTGTAAATGTTCCAAAGAGTCCATGAAACCCCTGGGCCAGTATTATCAGACTAGCAAGCAACTACAATTTGTATAAATGTTTCTAACTTCTGGCTTAGGAATTCGGGAAAGAACTAAGAATGCACACAAACGCTTCTGCAGATGCTACCACACCATCTGAGCAACGGAACTGTAAACACAACCAAAAGCAGCAGACGCATCACTGTCTGCCCGTACAACAAATGTCAGACGCATCATGTTTTTGAAGTGCTTACTAAAATATTAGCAGACAAAAGCAGACAAGTGGTAGTCACTAAAATTTGTTTCAAAAATAAGCACCCCAGGGAAAGAAGGGTGTGGCTGAATGAGCATGGCCCCGGCCTGGGGCGTGTCGGCACTGGCAGATGGACTGGTGGTGTCTCACTACACTACTCCCTTAGTCTCTTCTGAAATGTCTACATTCATGTGTCTGAAATTTCCCATGAAAGATAGGGAATTTTTAAGCTAAATATAAGTACAAAGCTATATTTGCTACATGAACCTAAGTTTATAAATAAAAAAGTAATACACACAAAGAAATAAAACACCAAAGTGCAGTTATTTCTGTTTTGTGGAACTGGATTTATTTTATCTTTCTTTTTGTAACTCTTATTCTTCTAAGTAAATGCATATTAGTGCTATCATCAGAAAAACAGACTGTAAAATCAAGGCCTGACTTTAGATCAGTTTGATTTAGTCAGTGGCTTCTCATCCCTTCCTTCATGTATATGGCAGCACGCAGGCCTACCTGTGCTCCCCGCCCTTCCACTCTCCCGCAGAGGCACCTGCCTGTAGTGCTAACATGGCATGCCTTGAGAATCCAGCAAGGTGTGTCCAGTCTCACACATGCATCTTCTCCTCTACTTGCTTCAAAAGAAGTATTGTGATATAGGCCTAGTAAATAAAACTCCTCGGCCTCACCCATGCTGAAGAGAAACTCCCAGCACAGAAATTATACAGACATTTAAAGAAATAAGTTCTAAATTACCTGTAGAATATATGCATAAATCTTCAAACAATATAATTAAGTAATATGATAAATCCCTTTAGAATGACTGTCATCTATAGTCCTACACAATTTTTTCCTTTTAAAAACTCTATTATTGGAGCCAGGCAGTGGTGCTCACCTTTAATCCCAGCACTTGGAAGGCAAAAGCAGATGAATCTCTGTGAGTTCAAGGCCAGCCTGGTATACAAAGCAAGTTCCAGGACAGCCAGGACTACACAGAGAAACCCTGACTTGGGAAAAACAAATCAAAAACCCTCTGTCATTGAGATATAATTACCGTAAGTAATTTCTATAAGAATAAGTATAGGTTTGGGAACCTCCAGTGTGAACAAGGTCATTCCTCACCTGACATTGGTGGCTCTTTGGATTAGCATCTCTGTTGGCTGAGACAGGTCGGAGGGAAGCAGCAATTCCACAGGCTGCAGGCTTGATATGCGAGTCTCCAGCTCCAGTCTGGAAGCAGAGTCCTGGAAGCAGTCAAACACAGCCTCGCCGGTTGCAGGCTGCACTCCCTGGAGGTGACAATAAACATAATAGCACAGAAAGCAGCCCAGCCGCACCGACGCATCACAAGCACGGTCCTACTTAATGACATGCTCCCCAAAATGCACTCAGCTTTTAAAGTGAAAGTCCATCTGCCTTTTAAGACTCTGACATAGTAAGTTAGACTCACAGGCATCTAAAAGGGGCTGAGGGCTGGTGAGAGGACTCAATAGGTAAAAAGGTCTTGCCACTGAGCCTGAGGACGAGTGTGATCTCCACAGGATTTACATGGTAGAAGGAGAGAACCTATGCCCAGTGTTGTCCTCTGACCTCCACACATTTGCCATGTATACACAGAATTAATTAACTAGTTAATTAATTAATTGATGCAATAGGCTTAAGTGGGAGTTTCATGAGACACAGAGTACGGGGTGGGACCTGGTGGACTTGACAGAGTGCCAAGTCTCCCAGCGCTCCTGGCCATCAGCTTCCTCTCCATATGTAATAGAAACATATTATCAATTTCTCTCACAAGGTAGCTTCAGGGACTAAATCAGACAGCGAGTGTGTGAGGGCTCTGACAGCTTCACCCTGTACAGAGAGTAAGTTATCAGAACAAAGTGCCAGCGACCACACTGATCCCATACAAGCAGCACAGTCTAGTTCTTGCATAGCAGAAATCAAACATAAGACGATGAATGAAACCCATCTAGTCTCCAGGAAAACAGCCAAGACAACTTAAAGCCATCACCTGTCACCCCAGTGTGACAATGTAAGAAAGCCTGAAAGGGATCAAGGTTTGGAATAGTTGAAAACCTTAGTGAAGTTACTTAACCAAAGTCTGAGAGCAATAAAATGGTGGGTCTGCAGCCACTCCCCAGGCTGCACTCTCTCTACCACGGACACCTCAGAGGTGAAGAGATAGGGACAGTTTGCACTAATGAAAAGCCACAAATGTCACAAATCTTTATATTGCTAATGTAGTCAACTAAGTGACAGTTACTTCCAACAAGAGCCAGGCATCATCGAGGAAAGGAGAAAATGCCAGCAATGTTTACGTCAGCAATTCCTCCCAGATATACATTCATGAGAGCTTGGGTATATGCATAAGATGCAAAAAGTACCTACAGAAGTATTCTTTACAGAGGCAAAAATTACCAAGCCCCCCAATTGTGTCCAGCAACAGAGGAGTAAGTACAGAGTACATGTGGGTTATAAGATTAAAGAGCACTGCAATCAAAGATCTGAAACATGTAAATAAAATGTCACATTCAGACCAGCAACATGCCCCAGCAGATACAGGGGCTTGTTACCAAGCCTGGTGACCTCTGTTTCATCCTCTCGGGGTAGAAAGTACTGATTCTCACAAAGTGTCCTCAAATCTCTACAAGCATGGCCATGGTACATGTGTGTTGAAAACGGTGGCAGTGATAGGCGTTCAGGGGAATAGGGACCTGATAGTACAATAAAATGCTATACCCAGCATGCGCATGGCTAGCAAAGGGCTCTAGAGAGCCCCTCATATTGTGCCCAGCAAATAAACAAACAGGAAAACAAATTGTTAACTTGTATATAAAACAAGGAACAAAAAATTCAAAACACTTTCATCCTAGGCTTCCTTTATACATAAAGTTGGAGTGGTCAAACCAAAATTCAAAGAAAAGATTCCAGAGCTCAAGTGGCAAGTGCAGCCTTGGCCTGGAGCTCAGGATGCCGTGAGTCAGAAGAGACTGCTGAGGTCAACGACGGGAGCCAGGACTACTTAGAGTCAACGACCACTGCTCCAAGTGTGCTTATCCCTGCTCAGCCGCTACTGCCAACCTTGGCAGTGGCAGCATGCTATTGCTAGATGCTAGAGCAAGGCCTGTATGTCTCCTGTGCTACCATTCAGTCTGCTCTCCGGGTAGATACAGAACAGCACAGCACGGTACATATGCTAATGCCGATGAGCAAATGACCTTACTGTTTGTAGATGGGACCAACTGTCTACGATTAAATAGAAAGTACTTCTCATGGGGGGAAGATTCATTTCAGCCTCCCCAACTCTCACAGCCTTGCTAACTCCCTGAGAGAAGGGCTTACTGGCTAAGCAAATGCCAGGTTAGCACAGTTATATGGTATGAATAATGTATTAAAAGGTACATTGAAGACCCTGATGCTTTAGGAATGTTTGTTAACGCTGGTCACTGACTGCAGATATTGAAAAAGCACAAAGAGTGGTTATAAGGGAGTCTAATACTCCTGAGGGGCACAGTCTTAGATCTGTTAGTGGATAAATTTGCTCATGAGTGGGCAGAATGTAAAATTAGTACTGCTACAGCTCCTGAATCATATTTACCGGAAGATAGAGTGGACATATTTCTGGTATTAATTTAGTATGCTGTCCTGTACCGGCCACTTAATAATCTCCCTTAACTCTCCATCCCTCAGAATCTAATTAGTCACGTAATCATTCCCATTAGACGACACATTAGAGGACATCTCTAGAGCCCTTTGTTAGCCGTGCGCATGCTGGGTATAGCATTTTATTGTACTATCAGGTCCCTATTCCCCTGAATGCCCATCACTGCCACCGTTTTCAACGGCACACAGTCTAAAACAATCTGGATCATTCACCAGCACAGAGGGCCAAGTAACCAGAAAAGAAAATCAGAACTAATTACTTGTTGGGTATTGTTGTGAGGGAAAAACTTTCCTAGTAAGTCCCTGAGAGTACTTCCACATCCTCATCAGGTACCGCTCACGACAATGCACACAAGGTACCACAAACACCTGTCACTCACTCCTCACCTTCAAAGGACTTACCACGATACCAACGGAAACGTTCCCCTTCTTTTTGTCTTTAACATTCTCCTTTTCTTCGTAGATACACAGAAGATAGTTGGTAGATGTATCTGTCATTACCTCATCAATATTTACAGAATCATCCAGCCTGATGAGAGGATTCACATGTAGTAACGATTAAAGAAAAACAACATGCTTCATCCCCATTAAGTGATAAAGGTTTATCTCCTCATGCAGCACGCTTCCAAGGACGGTCATAGTTGCATGTCATCTCTTCCCTGAACTGTAACAGGTACAAGGACAGGCAACTATTATCTTCTCAATTCCATAGGGGCTAGAGGTGCCCCTGCAACCATGTGGGAGCCCAAAAATGAACCCATTTTGCTGGGTCGACGGTGGCACTTGGCTCCTTAGCAACCCAGCAATGCTACAAAGCGAAGGACACACACTAAGAGAACACACATAAATCCCCGTCTCTAAAGTGCCTGAGAGTCTAGAAACACCAAGAGAATTTTAACATATTACACAGACACATGCATTTACATATAGGAGAATGTATGCTCAGACATGTAAAAACTGAATCCCATTAACCAAAATTCTCAAGGATAAAAGCTTATTCTGGACAAAGTCATCCTGTTTTCTCCATGGAGTCTCACTGGGGAAGCCAACCACTCTTAAGGGTAACATGCCTCCTGCCCAGCAGCAGACGGCCAGCAAAAGACAAAGTCAACCACATCTTTGGAAGTAGCAAATTTGTTTGTTTTTCTTAATTTTACAGTCCTTTGAATACATAAGCAATAAAGCTTCCAGCCGGGTTTTTGTGGGATTCCTGTGTGTGCAACTGGTGTGTGTCTCTGTGTCTGTCTGTGTTTCTGGTGCTGCTTCTTTGGGGATTTTTATTGTTCAGTTTTGTCCTATTCCAATTTTTTTGTCTTTGCTTTGTCATTTGTAGTTGATTTTATTATCACTTATTAGATGCTTATTTCCTTTCTAAAAGAGACAGAAAAGATGTGGATTTGAAATCTACTTTTTTTTATTTTTAATAAAAGAAAAATTTAAAAAGAGGGACTTGACTGACTATCTAGTAAATCTTTTTAATTGCACCTTGTTCTTATCTTCTGAATAACTATTCCACTTCATAAAATAACAGGTCAGGTATGGTGCCCAGGCAAGGATAAAATCCCAACCAGAAAGGCTTAAGAAGAAATTCAAGGCTAGCCTAGAGTACACAGTAAGACTCTATCTCAGAACAAAAAACTAAGAATCTTATTATTATGCTTTTGAAGTTACTTTGCTTCAACTAACATAAAGAATTTATGAGCAATGATAAATTTTGGTATAGTGATTGTGCATACTGAAGCCTGCAAGAGAAAATGTCAACCAACTTCCCATTTCAATAATTTGTTTATGATGTCAATTAATGAAGACGATCTCACATTTAATTGTGTCTTAATTTTGCCTCTGGAGTTGGTTTCCCATGAAGTCATGAAGTTCCTTTCTGGTCTCACATTAGCAAGCCTCTGCAGAGCCAGCAAAGCCCTGGACAGCTAACACGACCCACAAGGGGATGGTTGATTGGTCGCCTTTCTTTCTCTTGCTATTAAAGTACAATGTACTCTGCTCTCACTGTGACAATGGACACATACCCACCCTCTCCTCGGTGACACACCGACCATAGAGGAGTGACTGAACAACTCAACAAGCACATTCTCATTAGAGAAAAGGAAAAACTGTTCAGTAAAATTTGTCATTTTAAAACAAATCCCCCCATAACAAGAAAGAGGAAGCTTCCTATCCTAAAAGGATATCTTCTCCAATAAGTGTGGATTTCGTATAAAGAGCAGTCAATTTCCGGGAGAAGACAGAACTTTTATTGTCTCCGATGGCCTTTAATGCTGCAGTTTCAGTTTGCTTCACAACTCCCACCTTCAACAAAAATAAGACACACTTACTGCCAAATCCGGTGAACCACTGTTTCTTTACCAAAGTTTCAAACTGTTAACATGTTCTTTCTGAAGCAATGGAAGTAAGGAAAACACCCTAATGTCCAGATGTAGAGCAGAGAGAACCCCAAGTAACTGGCAAGTGGATAAAGGAAGAAACACACTGCAGTGGTAGACACTCCAGGGCTGGCACTGCCCACGTGCCCAGCGCAAGGAGGACTGTGAGTAAGTGTGAGTTCAAGCCCATCCTGGGCTTTACAACTTAGACTCTGGTTCAGAAAAAAAATGAAATACAGACACAATGCTAATAACTATAGCACATATTAATTTCCCATAACCCCAAGTTCTAAGCCCAGTGAAAGCCTTTCTACCACTTCATAAGACACGATTTTACTCTCTAGAAGAGAATCCCAATTCCGTTCCCACAAATCAAAGCCAAAGCTAACCTTGTATCCTTTGGCCACAAGTCGGCGGACATGCACAAACAGTCTGTGGGTAGGTATGCTTGCGGTCATAAAGTTGTGGTCTAAGTAGCAATAAATATTGAGTTCCCGGGCAGCAATCTAAAAAGTATAGATACAAGGCATGTCAATAATGTCTATTCAAGGCTCCCTGTCCAAGGTTTGTTCATTTTTAACAGTTTATCATGTTGCACACATGTAGGCTCTGACATTTCTCTAAAGACATAATCATCATAAAATGTTTAAAAGATATTCCCTGTATAACACATATGGTTTCATCTACTTTGGGTACCTCCAACAGGGTGACTTCAGAGCCAACATCTGTATCTCTAAATCCCAAAAGCACAAATGTTCTTCAATGTCCTCATAATACACAAATGTTTCCAAAGCCTTAAAATGTTCAGTCTTCCCTATAGTAAGAGCCTGAGAGTGTAATGGAACAAGGCATTGTTATGTAAATAGACCAGCTAAATACCTGACAAGTAGAAGCCACTAAAGGGCATCTTAGGTGGTGTGTCCATTTATACAGAGGAAACACGCCTTCCCGACACTACAGAGCATCTTGTATTAGGGTCACATTGCTATGATGAAACACTACTGACCAAAGCAAGCTGTGGAGGAAAGAGTTAATTTGTCTTTTACTTCCATATCATAGTCCATCACTGAAGAGAGTCAGGGCAGAAACTCATACAGAGCAGGAACCCAGAGGCAAGGAAGACTCCATTGAGGCATGCTGTTCACTGGCTTGCTCATTATGGCTTTCTCAGCCTGCTTTCTTATACACCCAGGATCACCTGAGCTAGGCCCTCCTCCAATAATTACAAAAGTAATTACAAAAAATTTGGGAGGTGGCATTCAAGACAGGGTTTCTCTGTGTAGCCCTAGCTACCTAGAACTCACTCTGTAGACCAGGCAGGCCTCAAACTCAAAGATTTGCCTGCCTCTGCCTCCTGAGTACTGGGATTAAAGCTGGGTGCTACTACTGCCCAGCTAATAATTTCTTAATTAAATTAATTAATAAAATGCCCTACAAGCTTGATACAAACTGATCTTATGGAGGCACTTTCTCAATTGAGGGTCCCTCCTCTCTGAAGACTCTAGTTTGTGTCAAGTGAGCCAGCAAACAGACACACATACACACACACAAATACACATACACACACAGCACAAATACACACCGGCTAAATAAATAAAATATTTTAAGACAGAAAATAAGATCTATTAAAAGAGTCTATGGCTAGATAAGAAAAATATCAGTTAGTGTTTGAAAACACAACTTGTAAGTAGACCTAGTGGTGAACACCTTTAATCTCAGAACTTGGGGGTGGAGGAACTGAAGTAGCAGGATCAGAAGTTCAACGCCAATGTAGGCAGCACAGCATGACCCAGTGAGAAAAAGAAAGAGGAAGGAAAAGAAAAAATATCTTACTTCTGCATCTTCCCCAAAGAATCTGTACTTGTAACCACATTCCACGCACAAAACTGCGTCTTTATGCTGCTGCTTCAGCTCTATGTACTGCAGTTCTAACGGTGTATAAACGCTCTTGGATCGCTTGTTAAAAGGTTTACAATCGGAAGTCTTCCGGAAAATTTCAGGGCAGGGTCCAAATTGACTGTCCTAGAAACCAAAAGATGTATCCAGTTTAGAAAGCACCAACTGAATTGTTGAGTTCTCAGGATAAAGGCAAGCTTGGCACAAAGCTAACACTTGGTGACCCCTGGGAAGAAGGTCTCTAAAGGCATTCTGAGGCCAAGTAATCTACAGGTCTGAAAACTTTTCCAAAATAAAATTTAAACACAGAGAGATCAGTGAGGGGAGGGATACAAATGAGAATGGCATATGTTATCAAGACGAAAAATAGGACAGTTATTCTGTATGCTAACTTTAAAAATTAAATAAACCTGAGTAGAAAGTCAAAGTAAACTCTATAAATCAGAATACTCAAAGTCTACATAGTTTAATGTTCTATGTGCTTTATATTTTTTATTCCACAAATCAATTAATATCTTAGTATTTATTCCCAGGAGTGTGGACAGGACAGAGCACATATCCAGGGCACTTTCAGGAAGCACACTGATAGAGACAGTAATCTTCCAAAAAGAGATTCAACTCCTCTCAACAGTCAGGCTGCCATGTGTTCCCCTCGCCCTGTAACTGGGAAGGCAGGCCAGCCTTGAACATGGCAGCAGCGTCCCATGTGCTAAATGACAGGAGGAAGAGCAGAGCACTGCCCTCCCCTGCTCCTGACTGGGGAAGACTGCAAATGTGCCTCACGCCCTGCACCTGCCTTCCCTCTGATGGACCAGACCCTCAAACTGTGAGCTAAAATAAAGCTGCCCTTAAATTGATTTTGTCAGACAGCTCATCTCAGCAAAAGAAAGGCCATTGGTCCACAAAGAGCCTCCAAAAGAAGTGCAGACTCGTGGCAAGAGAAATGTGGTTTATTGAATCAGAATGCAATTATCTTTAATTTTTTTGAGATTTTTCCCTTCTATTTTTATGGTTTTATATAAATACAAGGATGCTATATGATATAAAATTTAATTCCCATTCACAAAAATACATTTTCTAGAAAAAGTACTCATTTATGGAATAAGATAGACTTCCCCCCGCAAAAATAATTATCAGTGTGATACTAACAAATTGATTTTAAACAATTTTTAAAACTGTGAAGACAGAAATATATCTCAGACCTATTATGGTTTTATATCCCTAGAGCCAACACAGTGAACTCAACTGTGAACTCAGGAAACCTGCCACGAGCCATGGTGTTCCTGGCTCTGCACTGACAGCCCCACAGTTTGTTCGCTTTTAACCACTCATTTGCATCCTATGACCCCCAAACAGCTCATCAGTCCAGGTATGGTGGCCAACACCTTTAGCCCCAGCACTTAGAAGACAGAGGTTGATAAGTCCCTGTTAGTTCGAGGGCAGCCAGGGTTGTATGTGAGACTCTGTCTCAAGGAAAATACAACAGCAATGGCCTATCGCCTGTAATATATACACTTAGTTCCCTGGCTTCCAGGGAAACTTCTGTCTAGTTACTTTTAGTTCCCAACATTGTTGCAATGCAGAGCTGGTCAGCATCTGTATAAAGCCTATACTCATTTACTTACCTCTGAACTGACTGTATCTGCCAAACCTTCAACTGAAAAAACCTCACACGCATATGATGCCCACTGGGATTCCCCATGCAAAATATGTAAACTGTCGATGCGAAGCAACCTCACATCAATGTTCCTAACCCACACCGTACAGCAGGACTGCCTGTGGGTGTTGTGTATTGTTTTAATACAAACCAACTAATCTCTCCCAAATAAACAGTAAAACTCTTAAATGCTGAAAAGAAGAAAGAAAAGCTAAGACACAAATGCTCTCTCAGCTAGCAAGGATGACTGGATATGGAAACCATTTATTTCCCTGTGTAACCTCAAAGAAGCTAAAAGTACTTCAGAACCAAGGTAACTAGTTATTCATCTACACGGCAGTTACATACTTTCTGATTAGCCTGAGATTTGGAATCTTCAGACAAAACCGCATTCTTTGCACGTTGCAGAGTGATATCTTCAAAATCAGTGCACCTTGGCAGGACTTCAAGTCTCTCCCGAAGAGCTTCTGTCTGGACTCTGTTTTGAGGGAGGGCAGAATCACAGCAGAATTCTTTCAATTTTTCCAGGGACTTTAAAACAATCCTGGGCCTCAGACATTTCTTTGCCTCTTGGGAAATATGAAGAAGAAAACATACCAATAGTAATTTGGCTTCACTGGGACAATTCATAACTTGCATAGAATTTTTCAGAAGGACATTCCCATTGGAGCAATGCACCTAGCTATAATGTGAGAAAGAGCACCAAGTTCAAGGTAAAGATGACCCATTTAAACATACATATAATTTCATTCACTGATGAAATCCACAAAGAAGTACAGTAAAGGAGGCTGGCAAGATGGCTCTGCAGGAATGGGGTCACCAAGTTAATGCCCTATATTCTGTGATGACCAGAAACAATAAGATGGAAGGAGACAGCCAACTCCTTCAAGCTACCCTCTGACCTCTACACATATATGGCCCCCATGCACAGATGCATGCACATACACAATAAACAAACAATAAAAGAATAAGCAGTGAAATTTTAATTTTAAAAAACAGAACTCTAGTGGAACTCTGCTTCTTGTTTCTTTGGGTATAATGACAGACAGGACGGGAGTGATAACAGTTTCTACTGAGGTATCTGAAGCTAAACAGAGAACTGATGTATAGTCACTAATTCAGTACACAAGAGTCACACCCAATCCTTAGAAAAGCAAAAAGCCAATTCAACTGGCAACACAAAATGCTTGAGCCTCAGAATGGGGACACCATGGAGTCTGGAAAGCTCTGGAATCAAAAAGAACTGATTCAAAGTAAACTGAGCCTACATTCTTCTCACCCTTCAAGCTCTGAGAGCCTTTCTCCCACTCAGCACAGACTAGAGACTTCTCTGGAAAGGTGTAATATGCAATATTTCTGGTTAAAAACTATCCCAGGAAAAGGACAAGAGCCAAAGCTGACTGAATGCAGAAATAAAAGGGATGACAAAGTCAAAATGGTAGATACAGGAGACAAGATAGTCATGAGCAGGGTTAGAGGCATGGATCATGAAGAGGCTCTGTTCACCAGTACAGTTCTAGAAGTCAAACATGAAAGACTTGAGATAGATAATAAGAAGACTCACTGGGGCAGGGCAGAGGTGGTACACGCCTTTAATCCCAGTACTTGGGAGGCAGAGGCAGGCAGATTTCTGAGTTGGAGGCCAGCCTGGTCTACATAATGAGTTCCAGGATAGCCAGGGCTATACAGAGAAGCCCTGTCTCAAACAACAACAACAACAACAAAGGCTCATTGGGAAATGGAAGATAGCTTCCTAGGTATGAGTGCTTACCAACAAGTCTTAGACGCTGAGTTCAAAGCCAGAACTCACACAGCGTAAGGAGAGAAATAACTCATGCAAATTGTCCTCTGACCTCTTCTACCTATGTACTATGATACACACAAATAAACGTGATAAATAGATCATTAGCAAATGTTTCATCTTTATAACCAAGATTTATAGCATAACATGGCAGGAGAGATAGTGCCGTGGTTAGTGCACATTCCACTCTTCCATCAGAGAACCTGAATTGCCAGCAACCACATCAGATGGCTTATAACCACCTGTGACTCCAGCTCCCAGAAGACTCCATGCCTCGTGCCTCTGCAAGGCATCTACACTCACAAAACACACACACACACACACACACACCTTAAAAAAAAATACAGCAATAGTGAACAAAAGAGATTGGAAGAACTACAGCCAAATTAAGAGAACTGAGCTCCTCTGTGGGCCTAGACTCTCAAACAGCAGCTGAGGCACAGCAGAGCTCCTGTTCTACACAGGAAAACAAAGCTCAGCGCTCCCATGGCCCCCTCTGCCCTCTGGGGAACCCGAGCAGCTGAGAAGACTTAGTCTCTAGCACTTACCAGGGTTGTGAGATGCTACTGAGATGTTTTCTTCTTCCTTCTCTGGAACTTTCTTTGCTTTTTTCTTAGTGGGCCCTCCATTTCCCAATGACCTCTTCCTGCTGTCACCTTCTGTCACCTGTATCGGGAAGGTTGGAAATGGTGTGTTAACACTAATCTAAGGCTTTAAGTCTCTGGAGTAATTTAACCTTGCTGCAGAATGATAGTAAGTCCCTTGCCTGCCACTCTTCGTAGAGTTGGGGGTGACTATTTTTGCCATCAGAGACAGAAACTGACAGGTACAGTCTCTCATTACCTCACATCCTGCTAAAATTATGTGGAATTCTCCACTTTCCTACTTATATGTTAAATAAAATACTTCTACAAGATCAATTTAAAAAAATCTATTTTCAAAATGCAAAATTATGGGAGGAAGAGGAGATAATAAACGACCAATGTATTTCCTGTTTCAAAGCTTCCATTCACTATTAAAAGATGTCCCGGGACTATCTGTTGGCAGATAATCGATGAAAAACTTAAAACTTTTGCCTAGTATCCTCTCAGTGGTGAGTGCAAAATAAATCTTAGTGAATTTACAGAAATACAAGTGAACATTAAAAAGAGAGGGTAGAGCATCAGTCAGTATAGGAAAGAAATATAAATGAAAGGGGTTAAGATTCTTAAACTGATTTGCAACTGCACTAAAATACAGGAGATAGCAAAAGCCAGTTATAATCACCTTCTACATCTTCAATCTGGGAAATGACCGAGGCCTTAACACACCCTGAACAAGTATGACACATTGCCAGCTAGAGTGAGAAACGCCCTTGGGCCTGTATTTGTGGCTGTTTCACTATGGGGCTTTTTGTTTCGCTTTGCTTTAAACTATCTGAAGGGCTGCACGCAACAGGAAGTATCCAACTATAAGCATGTACAGAAACTTCATCCATCCAAATGCTTACACTGGGAATCTATACAGTAAAACAATATTCTGGCACGGGGATCAGAAAGACAGAGCGTATGTTTCTGAATCCTGAGAAACTAGCTTTAAAGGCAGCTTTCTTCTAGTCAGCCAAGCAAGCATATGTAAATAAAGCTCCTCTTCAACCATCAAGACAGTAGGGAAAATGTAAAGGAAAGAATGAAGAACAGAGGTTTAAAAACGCATCCTGGGCCGGACAGCCCTCGCCATTCACCAGGATAGAAGATTCTGGCTCGGGTTCCGGCTAACGACTGGAAGCACCAAGACCTCAAATCTATTACTACTTAGATCAGGTAAAAAAAAAAAGTCAACTAAAACAAGGACCAGCAGAAGCCACCACCTTATCCTTCCCTGGCCCCGCCCCTTAGCCCTACCCACCATTAATTCTCCGTAAGGCCTCCGCTTCCGGCCACGACGCCAACGCACCCGCCCCATCCTGACCCCGCGCCTAGCCCTCTGGCTCCGCCCCGTCCCGGACAGAGCCCGCCCGGGGCGGCCTTCGCCTGGGTAGACGCTAGGGGCGCTGCCGAGCCGTACTCCACCTTTTCTGCTGGCTCCGTGAAGGACGCGCTGGATCTTAGGCTTCCCGCAGACCTGAAGAACCGGCTCAGGACCGCTTGCCTCCCCGGGCCTGGGCCGGCGGCAGTAGAGCCTCCCGACGCGGATTTCCCGCGGGGCATTGCAGTGTGCAGAAGAGCCGGCCTGCTTGGAGCGCCTGCGCGCGCGCACACGCCGCAACCTGTGCGGAACAGGCCTTGGGGGCGGGGCCTTAGCGACACAAATAGGATGCGCGGCGGGCCTTGCTGGGGGCGGGGCCTCAGCTGCACAAATAGGATGCGCGGCGGGCCTTGGTGGGGGCGGGGCTTCAGCTGCACAAATAGGGTGCGCGGCGGGCCGTACTAGGGGCGGGGCTTCAGCTGCGCCAGCGGTACACAGCTCAGGGCTGCGATTTCGCGCCAAACTTGAGGGCAATCCTGGTAGGATTTTTGTCCCCGCTGCCAACATGGTTCGACCGCTGAACTGCATCGTCGCCGTGTCCCAAAATATGGGAATTGGCAAGAACGGAGACCTACCCTGGCCTCCGCTCAGGTATTGGCCGGGCTGGGCTCGGGAAACTGAGGCGGTTCACTGAGTAGGGTCGGCCACTTGGCTTGGACGCGCAGGCCGACCTGCTTAGGGCAGGGGCGTGAGCGGTAGACCCTGCCGGCCTCAGCGAGAGGCCACCCTATCGGTTCCCGCGGTGATCCCCCTGCTGTGCCAGCCTTTGCTCGCAGGCTCCTTGGCCGGGAGCAAAGTCCTGTCCCTGGGCGGGCAGCAACACCACCCTCCACACCCACACCCGGCTTGCACCTTTCCTCTCTGAATGGAGCCTGAGCATACATGACGGGTTAACAGTGTTTCTCTAACTTTCAGGAACGAGTTCAAGTACTTCCAAAGAATGACCACAACCTCTTCGGTGGAAGGTAATGTAGAGTAATTAAGTCATGAGGGTTCCACTGTTTGCTTGAAGCAAGATTTACATGGTGGAGGTATGAGTAGAAAGTCTCCTGGGAATCTGGGATCTTTGTTTCTTCCTAGAAATTTTTGTGCGATTCCCAGATTTTGTTAAACATCCTCTTAGAATACTGTGTTTGAAATTTTGTTAGCAAGTGCATGTAGCTCGAATATATTAACTGGGCGGAATCGGCAGCAAAATTCAGCACTTTGAATAGAGACCTGAGCCGGTATTGAGAATTGTTACTGGAAGACAGAAGACTTGAATAAATGGAGAAAAATGCAGGGGAGAAGAGGCTAAAATATAATTTAAATCTGTTAAATTAAGAGGTTTTAGGAAGGCACGGTGGGATGAAGGCTGTGGTCTTCAGTGAGGCAGTGTGGGTGACTGACTTGAAATAAAAGAATGGGGAGTGGGGCTGGTGAGATGGCTCAGTGGGTAAGAGCACCCAACTGCTCTTCTGAAGGTCTGGAGTTCAAATCCCAGCAACTATATGGTGGCTCATAACCATCTCATAACAAGATCTGATGCCCTCTTCTGGAGTGTCTGAAGACAGCTACAGTGTACTTACATATAATAAATAAATAAGTCTTTAAAAAAAAAAAGAATGGGGAGTGGTGTGTAATAATTATAAGGCAGTTTCCAGTTGTGATTGTCAGGGTATACGCTGGAATTTCTCCCTAACAGACATGTTTGCCTATTTATCCTCGTAGGAGAGGGATGGCAGAGCTGACGGGGAAAAGAAGTCAGCAGTGCAGATGTTGAACAACTTTAGTAGAGAACATTAGTGGAGAACATAGTAGGTCACTAGTAGACAGGTTGGCAAATGCCATCTTTGCTGGGGGGGGGGGCACAAAACATGTACACAAGCCATCTATTCATCTCCTCTGCTGTGTAGCCTGGCATTGGGTTTGATGAGTCTGATGGCCAGCTGTGCTGCTCTTTCTATGATATCTATGATGGCTCCTCAGTTCTTAGAGGACACACTGTGAGCAATCTCAGCACAGCAAGATTTGTTACACATCAGCACCTCCTTGCCATTGTGGACCAGAAAATTCCGGAGCCGCTGGGCAGCATGTGCTTGGTTTTCTTGTTGCTGCCGTAACCGATGTTGGGCATCAGGATCTGGCCCTTGAATCTTTTCCGTACCCCGCTGTCAGTGCCTCTGGGTTTCCACCAGTTTCGCTTAATTTTCACGTATCGGTCTGACTGGTGCCTGATGAACTTCTTGGTCCTCTTTTTTACGATCTTGGGCTTCACCAGAGGCCGGAGGGCAGCCACCTCGTAGGCAATGCCAAAGAAGAACTGCAGATGCCATCTTAATACAGTCTACTCTTGAGTTCAAATCCTACCACCCGAATAAAAAGCTGGACATAGTGGCACATTTGTAATACCAGCATTAGGGAGGCACAGACAGAAAGATCTCTGGGGCTTGCTCTGTAGCCCAATTTGTGGGCTCCAGGTTCAGTGAGAAAACTTGTCTCAAGAAGGTAGGTACAGACACCCAGTCGTACTGCCTGGCCTGTGCATAATGTGCACAAGATAAAAAGGGACTCTTCTTCAGGATTTATTTATTTTTATTGTTAATGTCTGTTTTGAGAGTGCCTGTGTACCTATTAACAAAACGTGTGTGCACCTGGTCCCCGCAGAGACCTGTGGAGGGTGTCAGTTCCCTAGAACTAGAGCTAAAGGCGGTTGTGAGCCTCGAGATGTGGGTGCTGAGAGCCAAACCCAGGTCTTCTACTGTGCTTTTAACAGCTAAACTATCTCTCTAGCCACCTCAGATCATGTTTTTAAAGAGCTCTAAACATAGCATGGTAATTGTCATTTGATCCAGACATCTGAAATTCAAGGTTTTCCTCCAAGTAATTAAATAAAAAAATGGAAGCCGTATGTGTAGTTCTCATAACAGTACTTTTTAAATGTATTTTTGTTCTTTGAAAGCTTTATATTTTTATCCAGTGTATGTTGATTGTATCCATTTACCTTCTCCCTCTCCCTGAGTCCCCTTCTCCTTCCTAAGCCATGTTCTACTTGTTATTGATAACCCTGTGTGTGGCCATGGACTGGGGTGTGAGCAATCTACAATCAGCCAGACCAGAAGATGGGCTCTCCCTCTCCCAGCAGCCATCAACACCAATAACTACTTGTGGGGCTTCAGGAACCCTCCTCCATGCTTGAATTTTGCCTGACTTGTTCTTGTGCAAGAGCCAGATGTGAATTGATGCATACATATGTCAGCCCTGTCATGGCCGAAAGTCAGCCTTTGACAGCTCTTTTCCCTTTCTACCAACTCTTAAGTGCTTTCTGCCCCTCTCTTCTGCAAAGGTCCCTGACCTCTGAATATAGGTAGAGATGACCTTAAATATACATAGAGATAGGTATTTCTCTGGGATAGATAAATCAGAGAAAAGTAGTTTTAGATGGTGAACACATTTAATCTCAATTCCAGGATTAGAAACTATTTTCCACTTTAGACTCTAATAATAAGGTTATCTAGTGAATTACAAAATCCAATCAACCTGAGCACTTTGAACTGAAATTATGCATGGTTGCAATGGATTAAAAGCTAAGTAAAATATATGAACTGCATGAGCCAAACCGAATAATTGAACTATATTTAGTCAATGAGAACTAAATCTGAATTTTAGGTATAACTGTTAGTCTTAATTTTTCTAAAGCATGTCCACTAGATGTCACTATGACAATCATCTTGCCTATGTATGTCACTGACAATATATGTGTGTTTTCTGATATTGTTTTTTTCTGCTTGGTTTTATAGGTAAACAGAATCTGGTGATTATGGGTAGGAAAACCTGGTTCTCCATTCCTGAGAAGAATCGCCCTTTAAAGGACAGAATTAATATAGTTCTCAGTAGAGAACTCAAGTAAGTGCTATAACATGAGCTCATTACAAGAAAAGTAATCTGTTTCCCAGGGCACAGATGAGTACATAACAGGGTAAGCAGTGTGAAAGTAAGGTGATGAACACCTCTGTGTGTGTGCGTGCGCGCTTGCGTGCTCGCGCACACACGTGCACAAGTATGTGAGCATACATACGCATGCATACATCCATACATACAAACCTGAACATTGCCCTTCTGTGTCCTTCCTGAGGGTTTGTCCACCTTGTTTTGTTGAGATGGGGTCTCTCACTGGGATCTGTGTTCACCTATTAGTCTGGGTTAACTGACCAGTAAGATCCAGGAATCCTGTCTCTGCTGATCCACAGAGAGAATTAAAGGTGCATAACACCAAGCCAGGCTTTGTTTTTGAACCAGGTGCTGGGGATCAAACTTGGGTCCTCATACTTGCACAGCAGATATTTTACAGTATTATCCTCCCAGTGCCTTATAAATGACTCACTGTCCAAACCAGTCGGTACTGTCAGAACTTAACCCAACACACATAAGAGACTAGACGCTATCTTCTTAAGCCACTGAACCACACTACCTAATACAACAGTAGAAACTGAGTAGTCACTTAATACTATGGGGCAACTTAATTCTGTTCCTTTAAGTGCTTGATTTTTTTTATCACCTTAAGAATTAGAAAAAAATATGGAAACAGTTCTGCAAGATCCTTTAAACCATTTTTCTATAGACCTAGCTATCAGTTATGATTTATAACTGGTTTCTCATTTCACACTAAGAATGCCTATGTTTTTAGTTTCAGCAAATTGAAGTGGCTATCCCATTTTTAGAATCAATTCTAAATACAATGAAGGACATGCAGAAACTGGTCATGGTCATGTACTCTATTATCTAGTTAGCCACAATACCCAGGCACTGTGTTCCTTGTACCATGTCAGAGGTGAAATAGTTCAGTGTATTAAAATGGTCTGGGAATCTTCTGGAGAAAGAGTGTCTGCAGTTGGCTTCTGCCAAGACATTTCATTTCCTCCAGATTAACATTTGAGTAGATAATTCCTTCTCTGTGACTGGAAATGTCTTAAGAACCTGAGCTGGTTGGGCTGAAGAAATAGCTCAGCAGTTAAGAACACTAGCTGCTCTTCTGGAGGATCTGGGTTTGATTCCCAACACCCATGTGGCAGCTCACAACTGTCTCTAACTCCAATCCTAGGTGGCACAGTGCCTTCTGGCTTCCACGGCTCCATGCTTTCATGCACATGGTGCAGACACTTATGTAAGTGTTATAGACAAACACTTACACATAAAGTTAATGAAAGTGATTTTTTTAAAGGGACTAGAGGTGGTAGGGTAGGTAAATAAGATTAGCTAGAAGTCAAATCTGGTAGTTTGACCTTGACCATGACTTTGAAATTGTTGTTGCTACTAGTCTTTACTTACTAAAATAACTTCCTGGATCTTAAAGGAGTTTTAGTTTGGATTTTTTTTGGTCAGCAGATGACAACAGTCTAAGGGAAAGTTACGATTCAGGATAGTGACTATTCTTCCTTAAATTAATCTGTAGTCATCAGCAGTGATGTACCATCTTAGAGTACCAGGCACTGCTTGTTTGAACTGCAGTCAAGAGTGTCACTCCCGTGTGTTTTATTCAGGACCCATGCAGAGAAGCAGAGAAGCTATAGTTACATAAGAGCTTCATTGTAGGGGATTGGCTTTCAAGAATGGGAGGTGCAGTTACATGAATCCAAAACTGTGGAGAGCAGACATCAGGAAGAGCAAGCTAGAACTTTCCAGTGGGTGCTCTGGTCGCTCTGGGAAGTCTCAGCTCTACCCTGAAGGCCTTTCGGTGGTTTAAACCAAAGTCCTCATAGATGTCATCACATCTACAAGACAAGCATCTGAGTGAAGAGAAGTTAGAGCAGCCCTGGGAGGAAGAGAAACCGCTTCCCATAGCTGCACGCTAAGAGATTCTTACATAGGGTTCCTCCCACATGCCTCCTACAATGGCATAGGTTAGAAATGAGAAGAAAAATACAAACATTTGCACTGGTTGCCTCTGCTGATGGGGAATATGTGATGTGCCTCTCACCATCTGCCTCCATCTTCGTGCTGCTCCCTGTCTTGGTTGCTAGGATATTCTGGTGATCTCTCTCCTTGAAAAAAGTCTGCATTCACGGGCTATATTGCTATTCCCAAGGGCTTTTTAATAACATATTCTTGAATACTACTCAAATTTATTTATGGCCAGCTTGAGCTAAAATAAACATTAAAAAATCTCAGTGGGGGAGATGTTCAGTTGAACCAGCATTTCTCCTCAAATGATGAGTCTAATTTCTTCTTTATGACCCCCCCTATGGTGTATGTAATTGGATTTTGTTGTTTTCTGTGTCCTTATGTATAATGTTGACTGCAGTGCTTTGGTTTGGGGGTTTGTTTTGGTTTTTATTTTCAAGTATGCTGGAGAAGTTGAAATATCATTTAGGGATTTTATTAGGGTTCTTTTTTTTTTTTTTTTTTTTTTTTTTTAATCTTTGGGTTCTCCATTTGTTTGTCTCTTTACCTATGTTCAGAGCTGGGTCCAGGCACTGCCAGGTCCTATATCACAGGAACAGCATTACCCGTGGCAATCACTATCACCTATGCAGGCTTTTATTAGAACTTGGGTTTTAGCCTCTAACCCCAGAGGGGGAAATTCTGAATCCTCAAGGTAACCCCCAAAGGCAGTAAGGCATGGAGAGGAGATAGTGCCTGTAAAGCTTTCTAGGCAAGAAAATATCTAATAAAAATTTGGGGAAAAAAAAAAGCTTTCTAGGCAGTCAAGTTGTAACTTTAATAGAACTGACAGGGCAAGACAGTGGTAATGGTAGCATGACTCTGAGCACCCAGAAGTCACCGTTGTAACGCAAGGAGGATACATTGATTTACTTGGAGGAGGGCTGAAGGTTTTAGTAGGGGAGGACATAGTACCACATACCCATAATCCCATCACTTAAAAGACTTTGCCATGGAAGCTCTTGAGATTGATGTCATGCTGGGCTATAGAGTGAGACAATCACAAAAAATAACTGTGTGTGTATAAAGTGTGTGGAGGCAGGGGGGATTGGTACCCAAAAATTAAAAATGTTTTGAATCAGTGCTATATTCTAGAAATTAAGTTTAGAGATCTCAGTTGCCTCCATGATGTAACATATCGTTCATATATATATATTACAAATTATCTAGCACACTGCAAATCATCTTTATAAAAGCTATTCTAAGTTTCATGGTATAATAATTTTTTATGATTCCTCTACATATTCTTTCTAGTTATGACACTCCTCTTCATAAAGCCTTTCCCTCTGATCTACACACATCACCAGTTCAGGACTTAGCTCTGGCTCCAGGCAGCTTTGGGATTTAGGCAGGTCATGAGTGGAGCTTGCTGAACCTCAATGAAATGAAATTAATAAAACCACTCTTAGGATGATTTTTCGGGATTCATTGCATTCTGTATGTTAAGTGTCTCACTCAGAAAAGGTGCCTGTTATGGTTTGCATTTTCAGTGTCCCCAGAAATCTCCTGTTCTAGTTGATGGACTTGTGGAAGTGGGGTGGGGATAATTGAATCAAGAGGACTGAAACTAACTTTATCAATCTATTGCTAACTTCACAACTGAAGGAATATTAGAAGATGGTGCCTGATTGGGGGAGATGGATCATTTAGAGCCTAGCTTTGGAAAGGGATCTGCTTCCATTAAGTGTGTCTCATTGCTCTACCACATGTTCCCTGACTGGTTATCTCAGGACAAAGTAGTCAGCCAAATAGATCTCTCCAGCCTTCAGTTGATTGGCTCAAGTTTCTTATCACAGTCAGAAGAAATAACCCAGCACAGTACTTAGCAGATACCAGTTCCTAACCTTACTGCCTTGTAGCTTATAGAAAATATTAATATTAGGAACTGGGGGAGGAGCATATGTAAAGGCCCTGGGTTTGAGCCCTAGCACCATAAAAATAAACATTAATGGTATTTGATTTCTCTTCCTAGTACATAAACTTTTTGCCCTTTTTTTTTAAGATTTATTTTATTTATTTCATGTATGTGGGTACACTGTCACTGTCCTCAGACACACCAGAAGAGGGCATCAGATCCCTATTACAGATGGTTGTGAGCCATCATGTGGTTGCTGGGAATTGAACTCAGGACATCTGGAAGAGTAGTCAGTGCACTTAACTGCTGAGCCATCTCTCCAGGCCAGCTTTTTGCCTTTTAACATTAATGGGATCACAGTGAATAATAAGCTCATGATCTCACTTTTTACCTTAGTAATTCACTTTATTTTTCTTTTCACTTCTTGAATAGTAAGACATAAATGAATCTCTCTACGTAAATCAACGTGTACCCTCTCCTTTATTCTAGGTGACTAGAGACTACACTATTTGAGCCTCACCTCAAGTTACTTTTTTTCTACCCTCAACTTTCTCTGAGTTTTCATGTGTTAAATTACTTCACTGTAGCCTGCAGTGATCTCTAAGGAAGCGTGCTGTGTCTGTCTTTGGGGCATGGTTTTCCCTCTGTTGACACTCAGTGGAGGAGGCAGGCGCTATCATTGCCCCACCACAGATTATCGCCATATATGCGGCCGGGGCCTCTGCACATCTTCCTCTTCTGGTTTCATGCTTTCTGGCCATTGCTGAGGTCTGTCTCATTACCACCTCATCCCAGTAGGTAAAAGGACTTTTAAACCTTTATTGCCAGCCTAGAAGCTGAGAACTCTTTACAGAATGAGTGGTCTTTGGGTGTCCTAGAAATAAGATCATCCTAGTGACTCAACTTTGTATATCAGAAATTATGAAATACTGTATATTTTCCCTACTTGATCTATTAGAAACTAAATTACTATCTAGTAGCTACATGGAAGGCTGGTTCTACTAAATGGACTAATGATTTACACATTGTTTCTAAATGGAGTACCTACTTAAACATTGTTTCAAGATTGAGCATCTATTTACACACTGTTTCCCTTAATCCTCTTAATTCTAGTTAAGAAACAGAATACCAGCCATGTGCACACAATTCTTGACACAGAATTCATATAATTGCCCCTTTTCTTTCAAGTTCACACCAATGATTTATTTTGGGTTGGGTTGGGTTGGGTTGTTTTAAATAAACTAGAGTTTATTCAAATTTCACCAGGTCTCCCATTGCTGTTCTTTATTATTCTAGGATCTAATTTGGTATCAAATGGGTTGTTTCTCTTCATTTTCTCCCAACCTATTACAAGACTATTATTTAATTACAATTAATTGAGGTTCATTTTATTTTGAAAACTTGCCTGGAGAGTTACTATGACCAAGAAAATGTCCTAAATTAAAGAGCCAGAGTGACCTAAAGATAGAAAAGAGCTGTTCATTAAATGAAGCACTGGCTGTGATAACCTGGATAGGTCAATTGTGTTTAAGACTTATGCATAAGAACATCAATCAACAGTTATTTGAAAGCTGGGAAAGCACAAGGTACCAGGAAGACGTGAGAGCTACTGTGCTTTAGAGAAGTCATGGAAGGATTGTTTTGGAAGTAAGGGACTTGAGTTTGTTCAATCTTTTTTTTTTTTTTTTTTTTTTTTTTTTTTAAAGCTTTATTTATTTATTTATTATATGTAAGTACACTGTAGCTGTCTTCAGACACTCCAGAAGAGGGAGTCAGATCTCGTTACGGATGGTTATGAACCACCATGTGGTCACTGGGATTTGAACTCAGGACCTTTGGAAGAGCAGTCGGGTGCTCTTACCCACTGAGCCATCTCACCAGCCCGAGTTTGTTCAATCTTTAGACAGGATAAATTCCATACTAATTGAGTATGTAAAGGTTACTGGAAGGCACTACATTTTCTACAGGAACCTTTTTTTTAATTGGGAACATAAAAGTTGTTTAGCTGTGAGTGACTGTACATCAGACTCTGGATCCCGGAGAACATTTCAGGAAAAGGTAGTAGAGAAAGAAAATCCTCTGTAGACCATGGAACTCTTCCTCTTGGGAGCTCTGGGTTAGCACGTTAAGGTCAGGACTTCGCCGGTGATTTCTTATTCTTCTCCTGTGTGTACTAGGCATCAAACCCAGGACCTCAGGTATAGCAAGCACGTTCCTGTCCCTGTAGAGAGCACATTGCTCTCAGCTTTAGACCGTGTCAGTTCCTTAATCAGCATCCAGTCACCATAGACGATTTATGAACTAGATCGTCTTCTCCATGCCCCTTAAATCTTTCTTCCCTCTAGTTCCTGTTCTGTCCTTGAACACCACTGTATCCAGTCTTGTCTCTGAAGTTACCCTGATAACCTTTTGTGATAGCTCAGCTCATTTAACTTACTTCGGGCCCCGCTGTTTTGTTTTGTTTTTCCAGTGTAAGTCCAAATATATTTTTGCTCTATCCTAATTCTCTTACGTATGACAAAGAGTGAGAAAAGTAAAATAGAAATCAAGAAGAGAGGGAGAATGCCACCAGGAAAATGAATAGTCCCCATTAGTCGTTGATTAATCATTGTTACAACTACCAGTTCAAAGATGATTATGTAAGTAATCCTTTTAAAGCACCAGCTAAGAAGTTGACATTGAATTAGTAATTTCTGTTCTGTATCTAATCACTATAAAAGCCTGGCTGTATAAGTTTCTTCATTTATAAAGGGAACTGCCACTCCCCTCACCATCATATATGAGATCTGAAATTGATCTAGTCAGCATAATTAGTGAGTTTATTTAACATTTTCCTTGTCGAGTATTAGTTATATAAGTGGTAACAAGCTCATTTCCAAATACTCTCTCCTTTCCATATTGTTCAGAATATGACAGTTCTTTTTCCCACATACACTATCAATCTGAATGCTGCTTCAGGTATTCAAAATCACATGGATATTCTCTGTCTCATATTTAATCAGGACAGTATCCAAACTGACACAACTGTTCACTAAACTTCTACTTAGCCACTGTGTGGATTCTGCCATTAAACATCTGCACAGCCACTGTGTGGATTCTGCCATTAAACATCTGCACAGCCACTGTGTGGATTCTGCCATTAAATATCTACACAGCCACTATGTAAACTCTACCATTAAATACCTGCACAGCCACTGTGTGGATTCTGCTATTAAACATCTGCACAGCCACTGTGTGGATTCTACCATTAAATACCTGCACAGTCACTGTGTGGACTCTGCCATTAAACATCTACCTAGCCACTGTGTGGACTCTCCCATTAAATATCTGCACAGTCACCATGCGTACTCTCCCATTAAACAGCTGCACAGACACCGCGTGGACTCTGCCATTAATTTTACTGTGCTGCTTTGTCACCGTCACCACTTTGGTTGCTGCTGTTTGTCCACACACTTCAAAATAAGGGGGAGAACGAGTCCATTTCCCCGTGTGTCATGAGCTAGAACTCTGTGTTGCCCTACCCTGTGGTAGGTGTTAATACAGCGAGACGCACGTGAGCTAAGTGTTGACAAAGATTACCTGTGTAACCCTATTAAGCTTCCAGGGAGTCCCTCACTCTCCACCCTGACCTTCTCCCCACCACAGCATAGCAGCTACTGTTGAGGTTGTTTTCCACTATAGATACAGTGGAGTGTCACATATGGCTTTATGTTTTGATTTGCAAGTACTATTAGGGCATGAAATGTAGAATGAATGTTGGACACTGCCATACATTCCAAGTACTTTGAGTTGAAAGAATTAGTTTTCACAGCCTGGTCTACAAAGTGAATTATAGGACAGCCTGGGCTATGTGGAGAAACCTTGTCTTGAAAAACCAAAAAAAAAAGATTTTGTACTGGCTGATGCTAGTTTGGGTTATTTGACTAGTGTGAACAGACTTTTACAAAAACCATAATTCTTTTTGTATTTTTAACCTCAGGGAACCACCACAAGGAGCTCATTTTCTTGCCCAAAGTCTGGATGATGCCTTAAGACTTATTGAACAACCGGAATTAGCAAGTAAAGTAGACATGGTTTGGATAGTCGGAGGCAGTTCTGTGTACCAGGTAAGGAGTGTTATGTATAAATAGAAAGAATTGCCCTTCTCTGCTTCCCACCATGCACATAGGAAGCAGCACATTGTCTTTACTATAAACTACACAAGGGTCAAAGTGTATTATTTGACACTCATGCAAAATAAATATTAAGGTAAATATAAGATTTATAATTTATACCAGTTATACTTATAAATAGAAGATGTTTATATGTTAATGTATAAAACTTTGTATTACATTATGATGGTGCACCATATTTCATGTACCTTAGGCAGATTCACCCTCCCACCCACTCCCACCAGCTTTAATACCTTATTTTTAAGTCTATTTTTAAACTGGCAAATAATCAGAAAATCTGAAACATGTATTTGTGGAGTGGCTAAATTGAGATATATTACCTTCTTTTGTGATGAGAGAACTTAAAATCAACTCCCAGCAATTTGAAGAGCACAGTAAGACATTGTTCCTAACCACAGTCACCATGCAGTGCAGTAGAGCCCCAGACCTTATTCTTCCTGTGTAACTGGAATCTTGTGTTCTTTAGCCAAGCTCTTCCCACATGCTAGACATTTTCAGTTCAAAATACTAGTTATTTTCAGTTTAAGAATCAGTCTGCATAGTGCTTATCTTATATGGTACGGCTTTCGGCTCCCTGGCTATGCCCTGGTGTGCTGCTGTGCCTTTGCCTCCAGGATAAATGCCATGCTGAGAAGAGCACTCTGTCAGCACAGGCAGACAGGTGGAAACTTTACCTCTGCGACCTCTTTGCAGCCTCAGGGCAGCAGGGGATGGCATGGTTTCATATCGTAGTGGTAAATAACAGGCAAAGCAGAGAATACTCTTTTCCTGGTATCATTTGGTACCAAGTGACTTCCGGTTTGCTGGTTTGTTTGGCTATTCTTCGGAAAGGTTAACGTGGAAGAGAAATCAGTTCTACTCTTTTGGGGTATATATTACATGTATACACAGAAATGATTCAAGAAAGGAGCATTACAGATTCCTAAACTGACTATAAACTGTCTGTGTCTCACATCCCTCTAACATTGTCTCATATTAAGGTACATTTTGTAGACTTAGGACTAAATGCACTTGTGTAATTAGCTCCACAGTGAGAAAGTGGACCCTACAGGTAGCGGTCTCCCATGTTGTAGTGCTTTCAGCCTGTGCCCCCGTGCCAGCGTGGAAGTGGAGTATACCAGAGCTCACAGCACAGATGCTTTTGCTATAAGTAAGAAGCCTATGGCCGTCCGTGCCTGAAATGTTCACTCTATGTCCCTTGATGGAAGGCTTGCCCCGCTTTGATGGAGAGCTGCTGATGTAGCTACAGCTAGTCCTCATCAACTTTTCTGGTTTGGGCTACAGTGGAAACTAGAAGAATATTTATTTGATTGCAACAGTGATAATAAATGATTTAACATAAGCTAAAATACTGAAAAGAAAGTGTTCTATACTCGTAGTTGGAAGTTAACAACTTGAAATCTGCATGTATTTTTTTCCTCCTATATATGTTTGAGGATCAGTAGTTATCTGCTCTTAAGAATCATCGTTTCCAATAAAAATATAAGCTATTTCTTCCAAGGCCATTTTGTCGGTGGAGACTATCAAATTAACATCATAGACTGGTTAGAAAAGTTGTTAACCAGAACAGACTGAGCACCATCATTAACAACAAGAAGCAAGTTGAATGCCCTGCTTGTAGAGAAATGGGGGCAGTTTTAGGTAATGATAGAGTGAGAAAGGTTTACCAGTGGTGCTGGAGACATGGCTTTGCAGTTAAAGAGTTCTTGCTACACAATCATGAGGACCAGAATTCAGATCCCAGCACCCACATAACAAGCAGAGCGTCCTGTGAACTTCTACAGCTCTGAGTGATTCCATAGCCTCTTCCAGCATAGGCATACATAGGCGCATCTACTCACACAGACACACAAATATGTGAATAAATAATTTTAAAGAAATGGTATGCTGAGTGTTCCCATGGTGTTTTTAACAATGACAATCTCACAAAAGTTCTTTGATACTCGTGTACAGATGCAAACTTCTCTTTGGATTAGCAGCTAGGTAATAAGGGGTAAACCCTTATAAGAGCAGCCAAAGGAAAGCAGTGTGACTGAATGCTTAAACCTTAGAAAAAATATGTAATAAACTGGAGGCCAGGATGTAGTTTCACAGTTACTAATTGTGACTAGTGTTATTGTCAGTGTAACTGAGGCTTCAGAGTTGAGGGTTATAGTAAGTTTTAGGGGACTGGAGAGATGGCGCAGTGTTTAAAAGCACTGGCTGTTTTTCAAAGGACTTGAGCTCAAATCCCAACATCCACATCGGGTGGCTCACAGTCACCTCCAACTTCAGCTCCTCTGCCCTCCACAAATATCAGAACTCACATACACATACCCACACAAAAGCATATAACATATAGGCATCATTTTTAAAAATTTAAGCAAATCTTTTTTTCAAAATATTTATACGTAGTAAGACTGAACAACTGTAAATATGCATTTAATGCCTAGTACAAGCTTAACTAAAACAAGTATCTTCTAGTCGCTTTGCCTTTCATCACAGGTTAAGGAGAGTGATGCCTTGCGTTTTGTTTTAAAGGAAGCCATGAATCAACCAGGCCACCTCAGACTCTTTGTGACAAGGATCATGCAGGAATTTGAAAGTGACACATTTTTCCCAGAAATTGATTTGGGGAAATATAAACTTCTCCCAGAGTAAGTATACAATTATTAATTAGTGAGAAGCACTTTAAGGACTAATTACAGAAAGAAGGGGGAAGCAAGTAAGAACAAAGTACAATGACATATATGAATGAAAATTAACATGTCTCAGCAGAAGCCATAACTGAAATAAAATAAATTAGTAATAAAAAGAGGAAAAAGAATTACAAAGAAGAATAATTTTTAAGATTTGATTTGACGTAGCAATGTGTTATGTAGAAAGATACTTTTTAAATAATATTTTTATTTATTTGAAAATTTCATACAATGTATTTGGATCATATTCATCCTCTGCTCCACCTTCTTCCAGATGATGTTCTCTAAGAACAAAAACAAAAAAACCATGGAGTCCAGTTTGTACTGGCTGAACTCCCAAACATGGGGCCAGCCCTGGAGGATGGCTGGTAGACACAAGTTAGTTTTGAAGAAAACAGCTTCTCCTCACAGCACTGTCCATTGGCTAAGGGTGGGATTTGTCCCCACTCCTGTGCAGCTCTTGTGCATGCTGTCACAGTCACTGAGCCCTCATGTGCATCTGCCCTGTCCTATCTGTCAAACAGTGTTTCCTGGAAGTCACCCACCACCTCTGGCTCTACAGTCTTTTTCTCCCTTTTCTGTGTAGATCACTGAACCTTGAGGGAAGGAGCATGTGTGATACAGACATCACATTAGGGCTGAGAATGCCAAAGTCTTTTTTTCTCCATGGTGACCAGTTGTGGGCTTCTGTGTTAATTGTCATCAACTACACAAAGTAACTTCTCTGATGAGAGATGAGTATCTGTGGGTATAACAATGTGTTATTGAGAGTCATTTTATTGCTATGTTAATTTAGCAGAATGAGAGTAGGCTTTCCCCTAGGGCCCCTGACCTATCTAGCTTCAGTGTCTAGCCTTGCTGACAGTGTCAGGTATGGGTTGTGTCTCATGGAGTGATGGTTCAGAAAGAAGCAGCAGTCGGTTACTCCCATAACATTCATACCAGTGTTGAACCAGTGTGTCCTGCAGGCCGCTTGCTGTTACTGTAGCTCAGAGCTCAAGGATGGGTTTTTCTCTTTTCTGGTAGCACGTGTATCACCTTCCAGCACTGTGAATACTAGCCAATAGGAATGCATTAAATGAGTGCAGCTAGATTTTTCCATCTTCTCTGGCATAAGAATGTAGTGTCCTTTTTCACGTGATACATGTTTGTTTAATTTTTTATTCAGGAACTAAACTACATGGATGAGTTACAGGGCTTGCCAATTTCATTGTCTTTTAAAAAAACCCTTCAGCTTGTATTAGGTAGCACTTTCTTCCTAACTGAAGCATGCCCTCCTGGAGGAAGGAGAAAAGACTGAGGACTCAGGAAGCAAATTCAGTTTATAAGGTACAGGAAGCTCCTCGAGCTTAGGAGTATAAAGGCCTCCCAGAGGTTCTGTGAACGATGGCAGCTGCTGGGGAGAGGAGACTGATGAACTGACTGACTGCCTGGAGGGTGCTATGCATGCAGCTTTAGTGTTTTGTCACCTACTAGAGTGAGCTTTTCATAGCCGCCCTTCAGTCAAGTCACCCATTGTTTCGGGAAATATTTTAAAATGCACCATCCCGTGCTATCACTGTGGTCAGCAGTCCCAAATCCCAGTAACCCAGTAAAATCAAAACTAATAATTATAATTTATAAGTCAGATTTATATCAGTAAATTCTCGCCCCACAAAACGTCCACACAATTTACACAGAGCCAACTGATATTGATATATATAGTCCTGTAATTATCCATCCCTTATATGATATTCCTAGCTACCTGTGGTTATTTAAAGCCATGTGGAATATGGATCATCTTTCTCTTCTCCATCTTCCTTCCTTCCCTTCTGTCCTCTCTCCCATCTCTAAAAATCTTCACTCACCTTCCTTTTCTACAGCCCAATCACAGGCTTCTTGTTATATTAATATTTAAATTAAATGGAAAATTCTACTACAACCCATGCTCCTCTAAGGGACACAAATAAGCTTACTAGTTCACTAAGCTAGACTAGGGAGTTGCTCCTTTGGTCTGTTGCCAGTGCGAGATCTGAAATAGAGGTTTGTTTGTGTCCATACAAAGATAACATCATAAGAACTTTTAGAAATCTACTTTAACGGATTTGGAAATACTCAGGCTTTAATCATTTTAGTGGCATCTAGCAGCTGTCACTAGCTCAAATCAAGCCTGGCTTGGGCACTGTGAGAACTGTGTTGATTCTGCCTGCTGGTGCTGCTGCCTGCCCTGGAAGCAAGGCCTTTACAGTGAGGTGGGAGGGGGTGGCCAGTGACATGCATGGAACAATGCTATCTTCAGGGTACTATGGTCAGTGGGAGGGATCCTGCACTGAGGTCAAAAGTCAAGGAACAGCCACACAACTGCAGGAAGGGTGGCCCAGGAAGTGAACACAGTGGAGCCTGAGATAAGAATGAAGCTGGCCTGTTCTGTAAGCCAGGAGGAGGTCATGTGTCACACCAAGTCTTGCCTTAGAGGATTCTGAGGTAGGGACATTGTCTGAGCTTCTGTAGCAAGTGCGCTGGAGGGGAACCAGAGGAAATCTAGATATGGGTGAAGGTCACAGAGTCACAGGTTAAACTGGGCAGCATGGTGAACATGAAGAAGAAGGGCTACCCTTGTTATTCCATCAGGAAGCTCCCTGAACTGGAAACCTTGGAGCATTTTACTTTAAAAGTGCTTCAAACAGTTAGCTATAGCAAGTAAAAGAAAAAGTTAATTATAGCAACACTTTTGGACCAGTTCTTAACACATTTTTCCAAATAGTCCCAACTGTGTCCAGTAATTATCCTTTGAGTGAGAATTTGCTTTTTACACATCCCCTAAAGAAACATAACAATTTAGTCTAGATAGATGAATGGTCAAGCTTTGGAATAGCAGTCTTGACACTCTATAGGACCACATAAACTTTAAATTCAGTAATTCTGAAGTAAACAGAAGTTTTAAACCTAAAGTAACCATAACATTACAAGACATGTCAGCAGCTAAAGTCCAGGCTTTGCTTAGGCTCCTGAAGTGATGTCTTAAACTGAAAACACAGTTGGTTTTCTTCTAAAATGCTAATATGAACACCACACTCTGTATATTTTCTCTTCTACTTAAATTATGAATTCTCACATTGTGTGAATATAGATCTTGGCTCTCCCTTCTCATTTCTTCCTTTTTTCTTCCCCCTACTATCAATAAGAACAGACTGCTGTGTGATCAGCTTCATTTAAATACCTCTCTAATGCTTACCAGCTTTTTTTTTTATTTTATTTATTTAATTTTTTTGGTTTTTTCGAGACAGGGTTTCTCTGTATAGCCCTGGCTGTCCTGGAACTCACTCTGTACACCAGGCTGGCCTTGAACTCAGAAATCCACCTGTCTCTCTGCCTCCCAAGTGCTGGGATTAAAGGCATGTGCCACCACCGCCCGGCTACCAGCTTTTTTTTTAATTGGATATTTTCTTTATTTACATTTCAAATGTTATCCCCCTTCCCAGATTCTCCTCTGCAAATTCCCTATCCCATCCCCCCTTACCCTGCTTCTGGGAGGGTGCTCCCCAACCCACCCACCCACTCCCACCTCACTGCCCTAGCATTCCTCTACACTGGGGCATCAAGCCTTCACAGGACCAAGGGCCTCCCCTCACATTAATGCCAGATAAGGCCCCTTCGACTCCTTGAGTCATTCCCCTAACTCCTCCATTGGGGACCCTGTGCTCAGTCTGATGGTTGTTTGCAAGCATCCGCATCTGTATTGATTAGGATCTGGCAGAGCCTCTCAGGAGACGGCTGTATCAGGCTGTTATCAGCAAGTACTTCTTGGCATCACCAATAGTGTCTAGGTTTGGTGTCTGCATGTGAGATGGATCCTCAAGTGGGGCAGTCTCTGGATGGCCTTCCCTTCAGTCTCTGTTCCACTCTTTGTCCCTGTATTTCCTTTAGACAGGAGCAATTTTGGGTTAAATTTTGGAGATGGGTGGGTGGCCCTATCCCTTAACTGGAAGGCCATGCCTAGCCTCTGGATATGGTCTCAACAGGTTCTCCCTCCCCTTTGTTTCATCTAATGTCATCCCCTGGGTCCTGGGAGGCACTTGCTTTCCTGGCATCTGGGACTTTCTGGTTGCTACCCTCAGTTCCCCATCCCCCATTGCTACACGCCTCTGTTCAATTTCCTGACCCTCTGTACATCTCCTCCATCTCCTCCCATACCTGAATCTGCCCCTCTTTTCCTCCTCCCCCTTCTCTCTTCCTCCCAAGTTCCTGCCACCCTCTACTTTCCTTGATTATATTGTTCTCCCTTCTAAGTAGGACTGAAGAAAACACTCTTTGGTCTTCCTTCCTCTTGAGCTTCATGTGGTCCATGAGTTGTATAGTGGGTATTCCACACTCTTTGGTTAATATCCACTTATCAGTGAGTGCATACTATGTGTGCTCTGTTGTGACTGAATTACCTCACTCAGGATATTTTCTAGATCCAGACATTTGCCTGCAAATTTTCTGAAGTCATTGTTTTTAAATAGCTGAGTAGTACTCCATTGTATAAATGTACCACATTTTCTGTATCCATTCCTCTGTTGAGGGACATCTAGGTTATTTCTAGCCTCTAGCTATTATAAATATGGCTGCTATGAACATAGTAGAGCATGTATCCTTATTACATGTTGGAGCATCTTCTGGGTGTATGCCCAGGAGTGGTATAGCTGGGTCCTCAGGTAGAACTATATCCAATTTTCTGAGGAACCTCCAGACTGATTTTCAGAGTGGTTGTACCAGTATGAAATCCTGCCAGCAATGGATGAGTGTTCCTCTTTCTCGACATCCTCCCCAGCATCTGCTGTTACCTGAGTTTTTGATCTTAGCCATTCTGACTAGTGTGAGGTGGAATTTTGATTTGCATTTCCCTGATGACTAAGGATGTTGAACATTTCTTTAGGTGCTTCTCGACCATTCGAGTTTCCTCAGTTGAGAATTCTGTTTAGCTCTGTTCCCCATATTTTAGTAGGGTTATTTGGTTCTCTGGAGTCTAACCTGTTGAGTTCTTTGTGTATATTGGATATTATCCCTCTATCAGATTGATAAAGTTCTTTTCTCAACCTGTTGGTTGCTGTTTTGTCCTATTGACAGTGTCCTTTGCCTTACAGAAGCTTTACAATTGTATGAAGTCCCATTTGTCAATTCTTGATCTTAGAGCATAAGCCATTGGTGTTCTGTTCAGGAAATTTTCCTCTGTGCCCATGGTTCGAGGCTTTTCCCCACTTTCTCTTCTATTAGATTCAGTGTGTCTGGTTTTATGTGGAAGACCTTGATCCACTTGGACTTTAGCTTTGTACAGGGAAATAAGAATGGATCAATTTGCATTCTTCTACATGTTAACTGCCAGTTGAACCAGCACCATTTGGTGAAAATGCTGTCTTTTTTTCCACTGGATGGTTTTAGTTTCTTTGTCAATGGTCAAGTTACCATATGTAGCCAGTCTAGCAGGTTTCACCTGAAAGGGGGGCTGGAAATGAAAGGGGGGGGGGGTTACCTAGAGAAGAGAAGAGTGAAACCAAGTCAAGGTTCTAATCAAGGCTCCAAATTTAATATTCAGCACTGCATTTATATGGAGAAAGTCCATAGAGCTCATCCTATGTTTGCAAAGCAAGGTCAGTGCTGCAGTCTAATCTGAGTTCTTGTGGGAACGTGCAAGTACAGCCAAGGCAGATGACTCCACCTAGGTTGGTAAGATGCATTGTGGCAACTGCTTAAGGTCTGCTCAGCTTGCTCAAGGCTGGGAAGACCACAGGCATAGGTGTGTGTGCAATTCTGGGTCTTCATTACTATTCCATTGATCTACCTGCCTGTCACTGTACAAATACCATGCAGTTTTTATCACTTTTGCTCTGTAGTACATCTTGAAGTCAGGGATGGTGATTCACCCAGATATTCTTTTACTGTTGACAATAGTTTTTGCTATCCTGGGTTTTCCAAATTTGCAAATTGCTCTTTCTAACTCTGAAGAATTGAGTTGGAATTTTGATGGGGATTGCATTGATTGCTTTCAGCAAGATAGCCATTTTTACTATATTAATCGTGCCAATCCATGAGCATGGAAGATCTTTCTGTCTTCTGCAGTCTTTTTGATTTCTTTCTTCAGAGACTTGTCGTATAGATCTTTCACTTGTTTGGTTAGAGTCACACCAAGGTATTTTATATTGTTTGTGACTATTGTAAAGGATGTCATTTCCCTGATGTTTTTTCTCAGCCATTTATCCTTTGAGTATAGGAAGGCTACTGATTTGTTTGAGGTTTTGTTTTTTTGTTTTTTTGTTTTTTTGGTTTTTCGAGACAGGGTTTCTCTGTATAGCCCTGGCTGTCCTGGAACTCACTCTGTAGACCAGGTTGGCCTCAAACTCAGAAATCCACCTGCCTCTGCCTCCCCAGTGAGTTTTTTTTTTTTATTAGATATTTTCTTCATTTACGTTTCAAATGCTCTCCCCTTTCCTATTTTCCTCTCCTAAAGTCCCCTATA
>NC_034600.1:23484396-23490600 GCF_900095145.1 Mus pahari
AGTTTGATTATTTCCTGCTGTCTACACCTCTTGGGTGTATTTGCTTCTTTTTGTTCTAGAAATTTCAGGTATGCTATTAAGCTGCTAGTGTATGCTCTCTACAGTTTCTTTTTGGAAGCACTCAGAGCTATTAGTTTTCCCCCTTAACACTGCTTTCATTGTGTCCCATACATTTGGGTATGTTGTACCTTCATTCTCATTGAATTCTAAAAAGTCTTTAATTTCTTTTTTTATTTCTTCTTTGACCATGTTATCATTGAGTAGGGCATTGTTCAGCTTCTATGTGTATGTGGGTTTTCTGTTGTTTTTGTTGTTATTGAAGACCAAACTTAGTCTGTGGTAATCTGATACGATGCGTGGGATTATTTCAATCTTCTTGTATCTGTTGAGGCCTGCTTTGTGACCGATTATATGGTCAATTTTGGAGGAGGTACCATGAGGTGCTGAGAAGAAGATATATTCTTTTGTTTTAGGATGATATGTCTGTTAAATCCATTTGATTCATAACTTGGTTAGTTTCACTGTGTCTCTGTTTAGTTTGTGTTTCCATGATCTGTCCATTGATGAGAGTGGGGTGTTAAAGTCTCCCACTATTATTGTGTGAGGTGCGATATGTGCTTTGAACTTTACTAAAGTTTCTTTTATGAATGTGGGTGCCTTGCATTTGGAGCATAGATGTTCAGAATTGAGAGTTCATCTTGATAAATTTTTCCTTTGATGCGTATCTTATCTTTTTTGATAACATTTGGTTGAAAGTTGATTTTATTCTATATTAGATTGGCTACTCCAGCTTGTTTCTTGAGACCATTTGCTTGGAAGATTGTTTTCCAGCCTTTTACTCTGAGGTAGTATCTGTCTTTGCCTCTGAGGTGTATTTCCTGCATGCAACAAAATGCTGGGTCCTGTTTACACATCCAGGTTGTTATTCTATGTTGTTTTATTGGGGAATTGAGTCCGTTGATGTTAAGAGATATTAAGGAATAGTGATTGTTGCTTCCTGTTATTTTTGTTGTTAGAGGTGGAATGTTTGTGTGGCTGTCTTCTTTAGGGTTTCTTGAAAGAAGATTACTTTCTTTTTTCTAGGGTGTAGTTTTCCCCCTTGTGTTCGAGTTATCTATTATCCTTTGTATGGCTGGATTTGTGGAAAGATATTGTATAAGTTTCATTTTGTCATGGAATATCTTAGTTTCTCCATCTATGGTAATTGAGAGTTTTGCTGGGTATAGTAGCCTGGGCTGGCATTTGTGTCCTCTTAGGGTCTGTATAACATCTGTCCAGGATCTTCTAGCTTTCATAGTCTCTGGTGAGAAGTCTGGTGTAATTCTAATAAGTCTGCCTTTTTATGTTACTTGACCTTACTGCTTTTATTATTTCTTTATTTTGTGCATTTGGTGTTTTGACTCTTATGTGACAGGAGGAATTTCTTTTCTGGTCCAATCTACTTGGAGTTCAGTAGGCTGTTTGTATGATTATGAGCATCTCTTTCTTTAGTTTAGGGAAGTTTTCTTCTATAATTTTGTTGAAGATATTTACTGGCCCTTTAAGTTGGGANTNTTCACTCTCTTCTATACCTATTATCCCCAGGTTTGGTCTTCTTGTGTCCTGTATTTCCTGGATACTTTTGGTTAGGAGCTTTTTGCATTTTCCTTGACTATTGTGACAATGTTTTCTATGTTATCTTCTATACCTGAGATTCTTTCTTCTATCTCTTATATTCTGTTGGTGATGCGAGTATCTATGACTCCTGATCTCTTTCCTAGGTTTTCTGTCTCCAGAATTGTCTCCCTTTGTGATATCTTTATTGTTTCTATTTCCATTTTTAAGTCCTGGATGATTTTGTTCAATTCCTTCACCTGTTTGGTTGTATTTTCCTATAATTCTTGAAGGGATTTTTGTGTTTCCTTTTTAAGGGCTTCTACATGTTTACCTGTGTTCTCCTGTATTTCTTTTCTTTTTTTAATTTATTTTTATTTATATGAGTACACTGCAGCTATCTTCAGACACACACCAGAAGAGAACATCAGATCCCATTACAGATGGTTGTGAGCCACCATGTGGTTGCTGGGACTTGAACTCAGTACCTCCGGAAGAGCAGTCAATGCTCTAAACCTCTGAGCCATCTCTCCGGCCCCTCTCCTGTATTTCTTAAGTGAATTATTTATATCCTTCTTAAAGACCTCTTTCTTTTACGGTATGTTGGGGTATCTAGGACTTGCTGTGGTGGGAGAACTGGGTTTTGATGATGCCAAGTAGCCTTGGTTTCTGTTGCTTATGTTCTTGCCCTTGCCTCTCGCCATCTGGTTTTCTCTGGTCTTAGCTGGTCTTTCTGTCTCTGACTGTTGCTTGTCCCTTATTAAGCCTGTGTGTCAGCCCTCCTGAGAGACTAGTTCTCTCAGGGAGGAATTTGGGTATGGAGAGCTGTGGCACAGGGTCAGCTCCAGGGCACAGAATGCTTGCTTACCAGTTTTAATCAAAACATTTAGAAGGTGCTGACCCTTGAGGATCCTTAACAACTCAAATGCCACTGTGGTTCTCTGACTTTTAAAAAGCAAGCCAACACCTTTGCTGACACAGGGACACATTATGACATTCACTTGTGGAGACTGAGCAACTCCTTGGTCTTGCTGTGCTACATTCATTCCTATACATCACCACAGTTTCAGTTGATTATAAATGTAAAGTATCTTTCTGGACTCTCAGTTCTTTTCCATTGATCTGTGGGTATCATTATGCTACTGCTTAACAGTCTTGGTTTGGTTTGGTTTGGTTTGGTTTGGTTTGGTTTGGTTTGGTTTGGTTTGGTTTGGTTTGAAGACACTGTAGCTGTCTTCAGACACACCAGAAGAGGGCATTGGATCTCATTACAGATGGTTGTGAGCCACCATGTGGTTGCTGGGAATTGAACTCAAGACCTTTGGAAGAGTAGTCAGTGCTCTTAACTGCTGAGCCATCTCTCCAGCCCCTTGTTTTGGTTTTAACTGGGTCTCATGTAGCCCAGGCTGGCCTGGAATCTCACTAGGTAGCCAAGAATGACCACCTGCTTCCATTTCTCAGGGGATGGAACTACAACTACTTCACTTGGCTTACTACATGTAATTCTAACTGTAATCAGGAAGCATAAACCTTTCAGATTTGTTCTCTCTCAAGATTGCTTTTGCTGGTCTAGGTCCCTTGGGTTTCCATATTAATTTTATATTAGTATGCCAGTTTCTGATAGTAAACAAGCTGGGATTCTCATAGGTATTGTATCCATAGAGCACTCTGAAAAGAGCTGTCTCTAAACAGTATGAAGTCCTAAACCTAGTTAGATGTTTACTCTCTTCTGGTAAGTAATGCTTTACTGTTCAGTTCTTGCATGGCTTTGAGTATATTTTGTTCCTCTTGAGGCTGTTTTCAGAATGTTCACACTAGGGTATAGAACTACGGGTCACTATATCTGATGTCCTGTAACTGGTACCCTGTAACTCTAAAGCTAGAATTAGCGGTTATAATGTTGGTCCCTTCCTAGCACTTGTCTAAGGAAGTAAAGGTGAAAGTGAGAACTGCCCTGTTAGTGTCATCTGCGTGCCCTGTTAGTGTCGTCTGCAGCTGTATGTCCTCCTTTAGTCAGATGCTTGCTGTTTTTTCTCTTGCCTGTGTATCTTATCCAGAACCTCCAGCAGGGTGACTAGGAAATTAGACATCTTGTCTTGTTCATGGTCCTAGTGGGAAAGCACGTGTCTTTCTCACACTGAGGAAGAGCCCTTTGATTTCTAGTTCTTTAAGTGCTTTGATCATGAAGAACTGTTAGATTTTTGCCATGTTTTTTCTAAACCATTTGACACTATTAATACTGTATATTACATGATTGGTTATATTAAACTAATCTTGCATTTCCAAGGTCAATTCTACTTGGGAATTGAATGTGATACTTTTTTATATGTTAGTAGAGTCAGTTTGCTACCATTTTATTAAGGATTTTGTATCTCTATGAGACATTTGTGTATAATGTTATCAATGTTCAGTTGGTCATAGAATCAGGAGATGTTGACTTGCAGGGTGAGTTAAGAAAGAAGCACAGTCTCCTGCTTGCTTCGAAAAGCTAAGGGTAGTGTGTGTTAGTTCTCTGCCATCGCAGGAGTTTGTGGTCGGAGGACTGAGACAGCACAAAGCCATTGCTGTGACAGGAACATTCTAAATGACAGGAACGAACACCTGCTTCAATGCAGCATTTGATAGCATGCGTTCTCTGACCTGCACTACCATCACAGCAGCCTCCTTAACACGGAGTAGAGGGAATTCCTAAGGGGAGACCTTAAGTAGGTCTGTCTTCCTTTAAAATTAGAACAAGGGAAACCTCTAGACAGTAAGTATCTTAGGGTTTCTGCCCCTGTGAAAAAAAAACATATTGACCAAAAGCAGCTTGGAGAAGAAAGGGTTTATTTCATCTTATGCTTCCAGGTAATGATCCATCATGGAAAGAAGTCAGAGCAGGACCTGGAAGTAGGGACAGATGCTGTTTACCAGCTTTCTCCTTGTGCCTTACTCAACCTGCTTTCTTGTATGCCCCAGGAACACCTGCCCATGAGTGCCACCACCCACCATGGGATGGGACGACTCGTGTCAATTAATCACACAGATAATATAGGCCAATCTGATGGGAACGTTTTCTTGATTAAGATTCCTCCTGCCCAGATGTCCTCATCCTCTGTTGTAACAACAGTAAGTGTACTCTATGTCTAGAAGGAAGTAGAATTACTCTGCCCTGGGCCTTTGTCTCAGCCTCTATACACTGGAGACCTTCTCATTGCTAAGGTCCAGAATGAGCTTTAATCATTCTCCATTGCTCTCCATCTTTCAATCAGCCCCTATTAGGTTTGCATGTGTATTTGTTTATGTGTGTATTTTTTTATGTTTTTTAAATAAATTACCAAATCCATACCCCATTTCATCTCTTCTGATTTCTATCCTATCCTCCCCACAACTACTCCCTCACAATTTCATAGTTTTTGTTTGTTTTTTTATTGACACCCTGAGTCCATGCAGTGCAGTCAGTCAGTCAGTATGTATATGACTGTGGGCTCGCCTTGTGCTACATTCAGAGGCCACATCCTGAAGAAAAGTGACTTTTCCTCCCCTGGTGGCCAGTATCAGTAGCTCCTGAGCTTGGGATGGGGCTTCTTGGCTTTGTCTCCCATGCTTACATCTTGTATGGGTTTGATAACATGCAGTCAAGCTCATACGTATGACAGCTTTCTCTTGTCCAGAAACTACAACTGCTTTACAACTATCCATTAATCTCTACCCCTTACAATCTTTCTAACCCCTCTTCCACAATGATCTCTGAACCTTGGCGTGATGGGGTATTAGTGTGTGTGTGTGTGTGTGTGTGTGTGTGTGTGTGTGTGTGTGTGTTACACTTAGAGGTCAGAAGACAGCCTCGTGTATCATCTTCAGAAGCACTGTCATCTTTGAGACTGGTCTCTCCTTGCCAGATTCATTCTGTAGGCGGGCTGGTCCATAAACCCCAGACATCGCCTGTCTCTTCCTCCACAGCATTAGAAGTGCACCCCTGGCACCACATCTGATATTTTTATGTGGATGGGTGGTAAGATCATTAGCACTCATTTTGATCCCCGTTGTCTCCAAAAGCTGAGTATATTACTCTTAGTTTATACAGGTTTCCATTCAAACACAGTAACTTTGATTAACATATGACTGTTTTTTTCAATCACTAATGAAATAAAGATAAAAGCAAGGACTGTTGTGAATGGAGAATGAATTAGAAACTTGATGAAGCCTAAGATCCAAAGTTCATATTAATGAACCGGTGGTTTTACCATGTACTGGCCTTTTTTCCTTTTAAGTCCTTGCCTATGCAACTGCTACTTCAGCAGCACCATGCCAGCCCATCCCATACAGCTCTTTTCTCATTAATATCTCTTGGAAGAAATTTTTCTGTCTCAAACATCATGAGACCTCAACCAAACCAGCAGGCCCAAAAGCTTTATATCAGCAGTATTCTGTTTAATGAGCTCAACAAAAAAAAAAAAAAAAAAAAAAAAAAATGCTAAGGTAATAGGTATAGCTATTTTAATCCATTTTATCATCACTAATAGAATGCCTGAGACAGACTAACTTTAGAGAAGAGATATTTAGTTCACAGTTCTGGAGCCTGAAAGGTGTGCTCTGAGCCTCAGCGTTGCTGCTGGTGAAGACCTCAGG
>NC_034600.1:23490631-23496050 GCF_900095145.1 Mus pahari
TTTATATCAGCAGTATTCTGTTTAATGAGCTCAAAAAAAAAAAAAAAAAAAAAAAAAAAAGATGCTAAGGCAAAAGGTCTAGCTATGCTAATCCATTTTATCATCACTAATAGAATGCCTGAGGCAGACTAACTTTAGAGAAGAGATATTTAGTTCACAGTTCTGGAGCCTGAAAGGTGTGCTCTGAGCCTCAGCGTTGCTGCTGGTGAAGACCTCAGGCAGATGTCCCAATGACAAGCGTCCCTGGAGGGAGCCTTCACACCTGGAGTCAGGAAGACAAGGAGAAGCAGGAGTCTCAAAGTCCCGTTAACCTAGGTCACGCTTAAAGGTCCACCACCAGCATCATCACACAGGACCAGGCTTTGAACACATGATGCCTTGGAAGACAGGCTCCTTTCATACCACAGCAGAGCTGCTAGTTGCCTCCAAACCTGGGATCCCTCATCAAGAAACACCATGGAGTAAATATTAGATGTACTGGTGTTTCCTCTTCTGATCCCGTTACCTCTTGACTTTTGAGGATCTTGGCAAAATCTCCATGAGAGCCTGTGTTTCTGGTGAAATGCCCGTTTTATTTTAGTTGCAGTTTGTTTTCTTTTGGAAAACTGTTTCAAGAATTGTGTTTGCCTCTGAGAGCTTCAACTGAATCATCTCTAGATTGTTGTAGTCTTTTATTATTTCAGAGCTGCTATTTATTCTAACCCTTAATGCTTGAAGATTTCTAAATAGGAGGAAGTGGGTGAAGCCTAAGAATAGGTAGTACACCAATCCCTGTGGGCCTTGAACTCTGGAGTCCAAGTCCTGGGCTGAGAAAATGGCTTAGAAGTTAAAAGTATCTGCGTTGTTGTCAAATGGACGTGGGAAAACAACTCTGGCCCCCAAGTGGGTGCACGCACATGAACATGTATATAAACGAGAGGGAGGGAGGGAGGGAGGGAGGGAGGGAGAGAGAGAGAGAGAGAGAGAGAGAGAGAGAGAGAGAGAGAGAGAGAGAGAGAGAGACCGAGAGAGACCGAGAGAGACCGAGAGAGACCGAGACCAAGTACAATTCTCAGGAAGATTCTGTTTGGAATTGAGCTAGCGTGCTGGTTCACAACTATAAGAGGAGCCTGTAAGTTCAAAGTCAGCCTGAGATGCAGAATAAGATCCTATCTCAAAACCAAATATGTTTACAGTTGTGATTGTAATTGTAACCATTATTTTAAAACCATTTACAATTGTGATTGTAATTATAACCATTATTTTAAAAGACCTAAAGATAGTAGAGGAAAAAACTGTTTTAAGAAGAGTTCAATTTTAGTTTTACAGAAAAATTGCATTCAATGTGGTAGCTCTCGAGCATATTCAGCCATCGTTTATAACATATTCAGCTGGTCGTTTATCAGATTTTATCATTCTTGGCTTTTGAAAGAACCTCTTGGCACTTTACTTTCTTTGTCTTAATGATTGAAAGTCTTGATGCTGAATTTTACACACAAAAAATATGCAAATGTGACTTTCCCTGACTCATTCCAAAGAGACTCAGATTATAGTGAAAACAGAAGGCAGGAGTGCTACAGAGAGTGAAGCAAGAGGCTAGAGAGCAGTTAGTAAATAGAGCTTTGACATTTTGTTCCATTGTGTAACTAATGTCTGCTATTTCTCATCGGTGCATTGTATATCACAAGACATTGTAAAGTTTTCTGAAGCATTCATGGCAACAGTGAGTTTGAAGTATCACCTAACACTAGAAGGGACTTTGAGGACCATGTCAGATATAGGCTATTCCAAGAAGAAGACTTGATTGCAAGCCAAGTACAGATATGTGCACACAGGAGAGAAAAGATGAAAACGGCAGCTCCCGTCCGGCCGGCTCCCTCTATTGTACTCTGGGATGGAGCTGCATTCTAGGAGGCATTGTCATCATTGCAGGGACCTGGGAGTGCTCCCTGGGAGGCAGAGTGGCCAGAGGGTCTGAGCAGAGACCTAAGTGAGAGTTAGGGGATGGAGAGGTCAGGTGTGCCACATGTTGCCAGTCTAGGAACGCCATGGTGTGTCCATAAATCAACAGAAACCAAGAGTCTGCCTGGCTCCGGGCATACACCTTCAGTCCTTAGCTACAAATAATTTGTTTTTCTTTTCTTAGAAATGTGATTTTAGCTATAACTTGCAAGGTTCCTAAGAAATTGTCTAGTAGCTCATTGGTAGAGTGGAAAGATACAAGAGAAATAGGAACTAGGATTCATTTTTTGAAGAAAAATTATGAATGTGAAAAAAAAAAGAGAAGATTTGAGACGTTGCTTTACATAGTTTGCATAGTTTACATAGTTTGCTGTTTCCTTCTGTCGCCTGTGTTGTGAATATGACCTTAGGAGTGACTTGCCATGTTGAAGAAAGAGGGAAGAAAACTTGCTTCACATCCCACAGTGCCGATTCCCTTGGGTGAGAAGTTGAGGAAGCCACGCTGTGTTTTCAGTGGTTGTTGAATCGAATCATGGACTTTTTCTTTTCCAGATACCCAGGCGTCCTCTCTGAGGTCCAGGAGGAAAAAGGCATCAAGTATAAGTTTGAAGTCTACGAGAAGAAAGACTAACGGGAAGATGCTTTCAAGTTCTGCTCCCCTCCTAAAATTATGCATTGTTATAAGACCATGGGACTTCTGCTGGCTTTAGATCTATGAGTAATTAGTTCTTTAGGGAGGAGTAGTTGGATGAATTGTTTGTTTTGTGATTCTGGGGATGGAGCAAATGCTATACTGCTGAGCTACCCCAACCCTAGCCCCTATATAATTCTAAACAATATGTTGTCATTTCCCACTAATCTAACTAGGTTATAGTAAAAGTGCCTTAAGAAATACCACTTGCTATAAAGGTCTCAGTGCCCCTCCCCAGCATATGCACGGGGTATTGTGTGTACAAGAGACCCCAATGATGTAGAGCCCCTGGAGCATGAGCAGATGCGGGGCTTATAGAAGTAGGAGCTAGGCAGGTAAATCCAAAGGGCAGAGACAGGTTTTAAACAGCAGAGCTGGAACTCAGACTATAAAGAAAATTCCATCAAAGTAGAGGCTGGATTATTGTATGCACATCACACTTGCAGCAAAGCTCTGCTCACTCAGACAGAAAATCAGTAAATGGAGAACTCCATTGTGTTCCATGGAGACGAGAGCAGGTGGAAGATTATGTAAGATCTGAAACACTGAAATTGTCTGCTTCTCATCTGCAGTGAGATTCCAAGGGATAGTACAGTGACAGAACAAGAATAGGCACTTTCTACCAGAAAAAACCTAAGTAATAGCAAGCATAATAGCTACTGTTAAGAACTCAGAGATAATGAATTGAGAATGGATACTGCTTGAAATGAAAATTAATAAGTTAGAAACTAAACTTTATAAAAATAAAAAATGAGCATTAAAATGGCTTTCCTCATCTCAGCAGGGTTAGCATCATCAGGTCAGAGAAAGTTCTTCCCGGCCTTGTAAATTAGTATGATCTTTTTTTTATCTTTTACTTGACAATTCCATATGTGTTTGCAGTGTGCCAGGCCCTCATCCCCACTCCCCACTACCTTTGTATCTTCTTTCTCTTTTCATAACCTTCTGAAACCAGTGATTGCTTTCTTCATGTTCCTAAGTGTGTGCTGTCCACTGGGGTATGGGCAACCTGCCAGCGGACACACACACACACGACCATCACTTACCAACAGTTCTTCAACTATGGGTGCAGCCTTATGAGCCTCTCCCCCATCCAGACTAGAATATGGATCTGCAGATCACCATAGCTGAGCTTGTGAGTGCAGTGTCCTTGCCGTGTCCAGAAGGCAGCAGTATATATACACGGCACTCTTCCCCGGGCTTTAGGCCTTCATTCTTTCCACCACTTCTTCAGTGTTCCCTGAGCCTTAGACAAGGCTACTGATAGAAATGGTCTGTTCAGAGCTGAATAGTAAACAGTCAGTCAGTCTTTACACTTTGATCAGCGTGTATCTGTAAGCTGGATGCTCTCCACTGCAAAAAAACAGAACTTCTTCTCCGACCAGGGTTAAGAGCACTAATGCAGGGTATGAACAGGTATTTAGAAAGCACTCTGAAAACCTAGCCTTCTAACAAAACAGCAGTAGTGAGTTTGTCCTTAGAACCTAGGACTTCCGCACCACGGGCATTTGACCAGTTTTACAGTACTAGACATGTCTCCTACAGAGCAGGCCTCCAACTAGGAAGCATTGACAGTCAGGCCATTGTTGTACAGTAGAAACATTGTAACATGCAGGGCCTACCACCAGCTAAGTCCATTAAGGGCTTTTCTCCCTGGTGATATGCTCAGCACCCTCTGGCACTGAAGACTATCTAGTAAGGACGAAGTTTGCAAGGCAGTTCCAGATTGATTTCTCTCCTATGTCCTGCAAGTAAAATGTGTTGTGTGCCTTCAACAATAGGGACTTATCATCTAGCTCCATCAGGCAACCAAGAGTAATGGCAATAGCCTGTATTGCTTTGGGAGCCTCCTTAACTAGTTATTTTTAAGGGAGCCCCACACCTGGCACTGAGAGTTTCATTTAATAACCTAGGTCTTCATTTAATAAGCGTTGTCCACCAGTGAGTAGGATGCCTCCATTCAAACCTTTTTCTTTAGTTATAATTACCTGACAATCATGAACAAAGAGATGAACTCAAGGAGCCAGAGAGACTGCTGAGCTAGCCCATGAAGCATGTGAGCCTGACTGAGTTTGTGTTGTGTAGCAGTTTCCTCTAAGGTCCAAACCTCCTGTCTTAGGAGGAAGCTGTTTTGACATAAGATGATATAGAGGAGGTAGAATAAGAGGATATTCTAAGGGAAGATGAAATAGTCCTTAAGTTCCTGCTGGGAACTTCCTTAAGCTCAGGAAGCACACAACTCAGAAGGTCTTAAAATTGACCAGGTATACTGGACTTCTCCCTCCCCACACATAGATAAGCAATGATTGCTGAGGGGCGCTAAGACAAGCTGAGCTGTCTAGAAGACCAACTGAGCCTCCTGGAAAAGCAGAGACCAGCAGAGCTCTCTGAAAGAGGCTTGGACCTACTAACTCCCTGGAAAGAGCACTGGAACCTGTTGAGCTGCCTGTAGGTTGTATAATACACTACAGGTTTCCAGGTTTCATGAGCTGTGACTGCTGGAAGGGGCTTTTGGTGATGCAATTTTGATGGTATCCTTCCTTTGAATTTCCATATCTGGGGTTAACAGACATTTACTCCTGTCTCTCCAGGAGGTGTGTTATACAATGATTTGGATCCCTGATGCTCAGGCAAAGAGGCAAGTACAGTGGCATATGTTTGTAACTCTGGCAATGGTGTGGTCTGGGAGAGACTAGCAGTGTATTTGCAAGCCAGCCTGACCCAATTAGTGAATACCCAAGACAGTGAGAGACACTGACTCAAAAATCAGATAGAAGCTGGGTGTGG
>NC_034600.1:23496260-23567367 GCF_900095145.1 Mus pahari
AAAAAAGAAAGAAAGAAAGAAAGAAAGAAAGAAAGAAAGAAAGAAAGAAAGAAAGAAAGAAAGAAAGAAAGAAAGAAAGAAAGAAAGAAAAGAAAGAAAGAAAGAAAAGAAAAGAAAAGAAAAGAAAAGAAAAGAAAAGAAAAGAAAAATCAGATAGAGAGCAATAAAAGACACCTTGCACTCACCTCACCTCTGTCTTCATATGCAAGCACACATGCACACACCTCAATACTACATATACATCACAAACAAAGAGAAAAAAGAAAGTTAATTGTTTCAGCATCTTTTAAATTTGGAAAAAAGCATAAATGTCAAAGAAATAGTTACTATGTCTATAAAATACAATATTTGCAGCACTTGAAAAGGATGTGGCCCTAACAGGAGAGGCTATAAAGTTCTTCAGTAAAAGAAATACACACACACACAAAATCTAGTATTAGTATGTCTAAGAGTAATATATATTATAAGTAGTTGACAGTATCAGACTTAGTGTTATTTTCTGTTTGTCTTCTATGATTAGGATTTTTTGGAAACTCTATTTTATAAAGAAATTATTTGGGCTGGTGAGATGGCTCAGTGGGTAAGAGCACCCGACTGCTCTTCTGAAGGTCCGGAGTTCAAATCCCAGCAACCACATGTTGGCTCACAACCATCTGTAACAAGATCTGACTCCCTCTTCTGGAATGTCTGAAGACAGCTACAGTGTACTTATATAAAATAAAAAATAATAATAATAAAAATTATTTAAGCTATTAAGGAAAATGAGGGTATAGAGCATTGAGAGTAAAAATGATTTTCCAAAAAAAATCAAGAGAGAGGCCAGATCATACAAAAGAAAAAATTCAATTCTACAGAACAGTTGCACATCAAATAAAGCAATAGTGCTTTCTTGCAATGAACATAACCTGAAAGCCACCAATATCCAGAATTTGTAGGACTCGGTGACTCAGTCAGAAAAAGAAACAAGTTATTTACAGAGGAGATTGAAGTGGCCAATAAATACACGCAGAGGTAAACCTTCCACCAGAGAGGAGAGAGGCACGGGAGGAAATTACATGTGCCAGTCTCACCATCTTCAGACTAAAATGTTGACATCTCCCAAAGCTAGGGATGCTACACTCAGCAGTGCAGCAGTTTCACAGTGGGTCAAGACCAGGAGAACACCTCATGCACGCCAAAACGGAAGACAAGGAGTTGTCTGGATTCAGAGACAAGGAAATTGTCAACTTTAGGATGAGTTCTCTCCAAAGCGTATTCTGTAACAGTTCAGTGAAACTGGTGTGTGTGGTAGGTTGCACCAGAAAGAACAGTTGGGCTATGGGAAAACAAGAAACCTAGTTCAAGGTTAGTAAGCAGATTCCCATTGACAAGCTGGGAAACTGAGGGAGGAAGAAAGTGTGTAAATCCTGATCGTTGTTTGGGCAGTGTTCCACACTGCCAGCTTGTTCTGTGTAAACTGGACACACTCCACTGCCAAGGTCCCAAGTGTTAGAATAGCAACCTGCTAAAATAAATGCAAAGAATACTAACTACTTCAGCAATTCCATGTTTCTGCTACTTTCTACATAAAAAAAGTACACAGCCCAGTAATTTATTTGAAATATAATATCTATCGGGGTGAGGGTAAGGGTGATGGTCATAGCTTCCACCAAAACATTGTGTAGAGTGAAAAAGAGACCTGATACGTTTTTGTGTTAGGAGGAGAGTTTCCGGTGGACTTTTAATTTGATTTGACTGAGACTCATTGAGTTTGAGATGTCATTAGGAAAGGAAGAAAGAAGGGAACAAAAAATAAAAAGCAATGGAATCACGCGTTCAAATTCTGAAAAGAAAGTTATTTTCAACTAATAAATCTATGCTCACTCAAAACAAACATGTGGGTTCTCTTCATGTATCATCTCTTTAAAAGCTGCTAGAGGAGGTGCCCAAGCAAAACGAAGGGTTCCAAAGAAGGGAGCCTGGGATCTAGGAAGATGACTCCAAATGCAGGATGCTGGCTTTGTAGCTGGCCTAGGAAACTTAAAAAAAAAAAAAAGATAATGGGTAGGTGACAGATCTGGAGCATTTGGAATGTTCTCAAGACAAAGCAAATAAAACAAAGCTGGCAGTCACACAATTCAGCAATCAGTTTGGGGGAATGCAATACAAGGAAGGAAATGAAAATGCTGTTTCTCAACAGTGAACTATATGGACACAGTCATAATGGAGTGAGTAGCTGCCTGGCCCAGAGAGGCTGTAAGCTGGAAGCTCATTTTGCCTGAAATAATCAAAAATGTCCATTAATTGAGAAAAAAACAGGAAAAGACGGCACTTTAGACAACTGGGGAGGGTTGAATGTGGACTCCAGATCTGGGCCTCCCCAATAGTGCTGTGCTGCTAGGGCAGCAAGCTCCAGGGGTCTTCGTGTCCCTGCCTCCCACTCTTGGGATTGTGGGTGTGTGGGGCCACGGCATTCCAAGGCAGGTGGTGTCCACATGGATACTGAGAATTCTGAACTCAGTGCTCAAGCTTAAGCTGCAGGCATATTACTGAGTCACCTCCACGCTTTTCTTTCATCTTTCCTAATAAAGAGTTACACTTCTTCACAGGGGCTAGCCTCCTGTTACTCTTTGTACAAGCTACATAAAGCTACAGTTAAATGTTGAAGGCACTATCTGTGCATAGCCGGCTGAAACAACAATTAGTTGTGGTCACACAAAAGCCCACACCACCTGTCAGGGAAACCCTGAGCTTTTCCCTGCAGCGCCTGCCCTGCTCTTCCACAGGAGCCCAGTCTCATTGTTCCCGGACTGTCCTCTGAAGTATCACTGTCAGATGAGACTTTAAAGCACAGATGTAAGTAACGGGCTGGGTATGTTCTAAACGCACCGGTGGGCAAGTTGTGTGCTTCTGTGGAGTTGGAATTATGTAACACCCACTTCCTTATGAGCCATTTCTCAAAATGTTCCCATTACACCTGCATCAGGGATGGGTCCCAGAATCTGCCTTTTAAATAAACACCCTAGAAGATTCTGAAGCTAGGGTGCCAAGGCCTGACAGTGAAAAGCTTATCTGTGGGCGATGCCAAGCACCCGGATGCTGTTGGTTTCTTGCTACTGATTTACAAGGCATTTGCCCCCTGAGTGGGGCTTGGGAGCACTAACTTTCTCATTCCCAGGGCTTTTAAAGGAAGCAATGCAGAAAGAAAATCATACGAAGTATAAGCCGCCATGTAATAATGGAAGAAGAGAAGGTTATACGAATTAGATTTACATACTGCTGATTTTGAAACTAAAGACCTTTCAATTCTTAAATATATAACACATTTCATATGAAAGTACTTTCTGTAAGTAACTCAGATACACAGAAAACAAAGCTAATGATAGGTGTCCCTAAAAGTTCATTTATTAATTGTATAAATGATGAGCTGGAAAGAAAGCTTGATGGTCAAGAGCATGTGCTCCTCTGCCAGCCAACCCAAGTTCTTTTCATCTGGGACTCACATATGCCTCTAACTCCAGTTCCAGATCTGACATCCTCTTCTGGCCTCTGCAGGCCCCTGTACACACACACCACATAAATTTTAAAATTAAGTAAAAATTAGCTACAAGCACACTAATTAATCAACTAATTAGTAAATAATGAAACTCAACCAAGCACATAATGTGATTAAGTCACATTGTGAGGTTACATGTGGCTGGCCAACTACTGAAAGCATTAAAAACAATAATTATCTTTAAAAGATTGAACCTTGTGACTAAAGGATGTTCCATCTGTGTCATGGAGGAGAAAGCAAATATATAATTGAGTACCAGGAATAGAATGGGAGACTTAATGGTGAAAATGCTTTTAGTCTCAGTGGAGCCTCTGGACAAATAGTAGAGACACCTGTGGCAGGCCTGCATTTGTGCTGTTCCTGAGATGGGAGATACACCAGAGTGTTTTTAACGAGCAGCTCCTGCCCTTTCTGTTCCCCTGGAGACCGCACGTGTTTCTCTGATAATACATTGACATTTCTGTTAAACCACTTTCTTCTTGGAACAAAAATGGAGAACAAATCAGATTGGTATGTGGTATTTCAAATAACCTGGTACTTCATAATACAAAACAAAATTATCAGAGGCAGAGCTGTCGGCGTCTTCCATCCCTGAGCCATAGGACTCATTACTCAGTCCCTGAAGGAACAGTCTACAGAGAGGAGAAAACAGGGTTCTGACCTCAGGAAAAGCACTTTGGAGAAAAAAGATTTTCTACAGCACCCACAAAAATCACTTACAGAGAAGATCGTGAGAGACAGCTTCTTTAACACACGGTCATAATCTGCTTCAAAGGGGAGAAAACCCAATCTAGCATTGAGAAGCTAAAAGGTTCCCTTATGCCTGGCAGTGCCTCAGGTTAGTGGTTTGCCCCTGCCAGGCCTCTACTTCTGCTAAGACTGAAAAATTTTTTGTCTAGCATTTAATAACGAACCATTCGTACACATAATTGAAGGGCTATGCGGGTGCCTGTTTATCCAACACTTAGATTTTGCCATTGACACCTTACTCTCCCTGCCTTATTACATGTTTGGCTCCATCCCCCTATCATAAGTATCACATGTGTGTATATAATACATACACACACACATATATGTATGTATGTATGTACGTATATATTTGTGTGTATATATATTATATGCATATATATGTGTATGTGTATATATATAGAGAGATAGATATTGAGAGAGAGAGAGAGAGAGAGAGAGAGAGAGAGAGAGAGAGAGAGAAGACAGGGTTTCTCTATTATGTAGCCCTGGGTATCCTGAAACTTGCAAACTAGACCAGGCTAGCCTCAGACTCACTGAGATCCTCCTGCCTCTGCCTCCTAAGTGCTGAGATTAAAGGCATGTACCACCACTACCATGTAGCTCATCTTATTATGCTTCATTTCAAAGTTAGTTTTATGCATCATCTGTTTTTTGCATATCATTAACTTTGGTTCAATCTTGCTTACTTTTTGGAAGATTCACTTAACAAAATACAAATCTTACGTGTATTTCCACAACATTTGGCAGAAGCCTTCAGTTTTGTAGCCCAAACCTCTGTCCATCACCTTGTATCGCTCCCTTTCTCCTTTTCAGCCACGCCCAACTCCAACTCTCAGAGAAAGTTCTATTTGGGGTTGTTTGCTTTTCCTGTTCTACACTCACTCCCCCACTCTGGTCTTCGTGTGGACAGAACCACAGGGTGTGCTCACTGCACCCATGACGATTGATTTTCCAACCATTTTTGCTCTCCCAATAATTTGTTCCTTTTTTATTTTCTTAATGTTATTCAATAATCAAAGACCAGCAACAACAAATAATAGGAGACTATTTAGATAGTAAAGGTTTGATAAGGCAAAACTAGCAGATTACATGTTACGGTTGCTTTGCTATATCACATGGAAAATCCCTTATTATATAAGTTAATTAATGACTTCTCGCTAATTGAGAATCAACTTCCTTTTTCTTTAATGTGGTTATCTATAAGGATCAGCTCCCCTTATGTCTAGATTCTGTTTGCAAATCAAGCAAGATCAAGGCTGTAACCATGGTTTCATTAACTTTAGTTACTGCTCAGAGAATTTAAATGCTGGTCTCCATTTCATTTTACTTATATAGTAATAATTCATTAACACATTTGCTGGTTGTTTATCCCTTTTTGTTTGAATAGACCCATGAATTCCATTGAGGTGAGATTTGAACCCCATTCGAAGGGGCTAAAGAGGTAGAACCTAATGGTCAGGGTAAGGCAGATATATATCCATAGATTCCACATTTAGCAACAGCAGACAAGGTGCCATGTGGTTAGACCCACAGTGACTGCATGCATACTAAACATGTACCAGTATTGTTCTTCTCATTTCTTTTTTTTTAAAAAAAGATTTATTTATTTATTTATTTATTTATTTATTATATGTAAGTACACCGTAGCTGTCTTCAGACAGTCCAGAAGAGGGCGTCAGATCTTGTTACGGATGGTTATGAGCCACCATGTGGTTGCTGGGATCTGAACTCCGGACCTTTGGAAGAGCAGTCAGGTGCTCTTACCCACTGAGCCATCTCACCAGCCCCCTCTTCTCATTTCTTTAGAATACTACTATTATTAGAACAGCCATTCCTATAGCCTTTGTTATATTCATCATTCTAAGTAATTATGAGATGCCCTAGGCATGCTGGAGAGCCACATAGGGCATCATGTGCCTATTGGCTCCCCATCTCAGAGACTGAAATGAGATCACATGAACTCAAGAGGTCAAGACCTGCCACTGTAAAGGGAAAGCTTTCATCCCAAACAAACAATACACTTGACAATGGATGAGGAATAATTGTCATACTTTTAATATAATGATTTGGAAACTCATATTTGGGTATCCTGATCACTCGGGAGACCAAGGGAGGACTATTTGCTCTAGAGTCATGAACCTTCCAGACTCCAAATCCAATACAAACTCTAACCAAGACAGAGTGTGTTACCCAGGCCCCTCTGTCAAATGCCAAGTGCTTTCACCTCTTTTACTGCATCCTTCTAACTATTCTCTTTAATAACCACACATAGTCCTGGCATTTTCCTTCTCTCACTGACTGTGGAGTAACCAAACTTGTGGGCTTTCAACCTTTAATCACTCCCTTAATGATCTATACTAATTAACCACAAAGACACACTTTCTGAGTTGTACTCTGATTCTATCACTGTCTGGATTTCTTTTTCTTTCTTTTCTTTTTTTTTTTTGTTTGTTTGTTTGTTTGTTTTCAAGACAGGGTTTCTCTGTATAACCCTGGCTGTCCTGGAACTCACTTTGTAGACCAGGCTGGCCTCGAACTCAGAAATCTGCCTGCCTCTGCCTCCAGAGTGCTGGGATTAAAGGCATGTGCCACCACGCCCGGCTACTGTCTGGATTTCTTAATGCTCACGGAGCTAGTGCTAAACTTCACTTTGGCCTTGAGAGGCTTTTACAGATGACACTGAGTAATGTCTCTAGCTTTGCCGTCTCCCATACCTATGGCCTGTGACTTACACATAAGCCACCTTAGCTTTTCAGCAGTGGACAGGCCCAATACATGGCTACATCCACACCCTTCTTTATGTTGTTCTTCCTGCAATAAGTCCTGACTCCATTTTCTACCATCGAAGTGCTACCTGGTCCTCAAAACCTTACCCAAATCCTAACTGTACCTTTTCTACAAACCCTCCCTTCTTTTCTCCATCACAACCCTTACAAGGTGGCAATTCTGAGATCCAGGTGTCTTCTATGTTGTGATGTCTGTCCTCAACAAGGAATTTTCCAGGTTATTGCCCAGTGGGAAGCGTGAAGGACCATACATGGGGGCACTGGCATAGTGGAAACTCTGGGGAAACTGTCACAGAACCACACCGACTGCCAGAAGGCTGTGGGGCAGGAGAAAGGGAAAACAGGCTTGGTGAATATCTAGCCACATTCTCTCACGGCCACAAAAAAAAAAAGAGCCCTGCCTGGCGTCCAGTCATTCTACAATTTCTTGACTTTTTGTTCTAAGGTTAAGAGGTTTGGATGTCTGGGAATTCATCTTGCTTGCAGCAAGGGTCCTTGAACAATTTGAAACCTGGAGGTTCAAAGGAGTCAGTGCTACGTGTTCTCTGATGGGCGTAAGGGGTACAGGAAGAGCTCTGTCTTCTCAGGAAAGAATTCCATATCTAGTCCGCACCCCTGCGCAGGTGAGACATCGAGCTACCTCCTTCATAAAGCATAGAACAGTACTCTTGTTCTTCGCACAGAGAAATAATGTCATTGTGTAGAGCATTAAAAATATATAAATGCAAGGGCTAGAAAGATGGCTCATGGGTTAAAAGCACATACTGGTCCAGAGGATTTGAGTTCAAGTCCCAGCAACCACATTTTATGTCTACCCCCATGCAGACTCACACATGGGCATGTGATTAAAAATAAGTTTTTAGAAATTGTGTGTGTGTGTGTGTGTGTGTGTGTGTGTGTGTGTTTTAAGTCAGCCTATGTTACATAGGGAGTCTAGAGTGAGGCACTGACTCAAAAGAAAAAGGAAGGAAGGAAGGAAGGAAGGAAGGAAGGAAGGAAGGAAGGAAGGAAGGAAGGAAGGAAGGAAGGAAGGAAGGAGAAGCCACACGAATAAACCAATGTGTGCCATTATACATTAGCTTTGGGCTTACAGGTTATGCAGCCCATATTCTCATAGCCAGTGCTGTAATAGTCTGTAAAAGATGTTCAGCTGTGGGTATGTTCTTTCTTAGCCCTTTTACTTAGACTGGGGGGCTTTTTGCCCAATAGGCTGTTAGTACTATTGACTTCTCCACATTCTGCCCTCAAAACTTACTCCTAGAAGGTCTTTGTTCAAGACAGGATCCTGAATCTGAGCCCTATGACCCCCGCTGGCTAAAGCCTGCCTCCAGCATGCTTCTGTGAACATCCTTGGGCAACCTCTCAACCCACTTTTCCAACATTTGTATTATAAGGACTTATACAGTTGGGCAGCCTGGCAAATGTGAAATATGAGGGCAGGCCTGCAGCTTAGAAACTCATCCAGGAACTGATGTAAAACCTAAACACATCCAAGTATAGAGGTGCAGGCCTTTGATTCTAGCACTTGAGAGGCATAAGCAGATGATCTCTGTGAGTTCAAGGCCTGCCTGGTTTGTGTAGTCAATTCCAGGCTTGTCAGGGCTTCATAGAAAGCTCTTGTCTCAGAACAGAATCTGTATAGCCCAGGCTGACCCCTCAAACTCATACTCTTCAGGCCTGCACCTCCCGAGTGTTAAGATTACAGGTGCATGACACCACACCCCTTTTGTGCAGAGCTGAAGACAAACCCAGGGCCCCACACACCCTAGCAAGCACTCTGTCCACCGAGCCACATTGCCCAGCCTGCAGGATACTTTTTGTAAAGATCATCTGTCTGGATGCTCTACTTCCGTTCTATCTAAACAGTATGACAACCATACTCTGGAGGTTTGGGTTTATAAAGGCTCTTAATTGTCACCTCCTCTCTCCGTATTTTACTGATTAGTTTTTCAAGCAGAGATCACCAATGAAGAGTGAAGTCAAATTCCGTGTTTGGTTGGTTTTGTTTCTCGAGGCAGAGTTTCTCTGTGTAGCCCTAACTGTTCTGAAACTCACTTTGTAGACCAGGCTAACCTCAAACTTAGAAATCTGCCTGCCCCTGCCTCCCAAGTGCTGGGACTGAAGGAATGTGCCACCGTGTTGGCTGTGAAGCCTAACTTTTAAGGTTGTCCCTTCTAGGCCATTGAAATTCCAGCTCAAGCAGGGTATCTGGCTCTTACCTGTCCCTTGGGTTTCTGGGTATTTTAAGCCTTATCAAGCATTGCTCTTAAAGATCAAATCTGGCCAGATTCAAATGGCTGGCCTTCAGCTCTGCAGACTTGGAACAATAATATCCATTGAACGTGATTTGTCGAAATCTGTTTCTTTTCATGGACTGTGTGGCTTGTGAGTGATTTCTGAGAAATGCTGATTACAAGGTATGCTTTCATACAAGGTATGGATTTCAGAAGTTAACCCCCAGGTAGTGTGCTGCCAAGTGGAAGCAGTGAGGGGTGGCAAACCCTCTGGGCTGCCGTTGTCCCTGCTGGTACTGAAGCTGCCTGTGTGGCACATGAAAGCATCACCTGGTCTTCCAGAAGCCCGGATGCTGGCGGCCCTGCAGTCAGGTGTGTGGGGTGGGATAGCAAGGGAGCTTAGCGAGAGAGAGAGAGAGAGAGAGAGAGAGAGAGAGAGAGAGAGAGAGAGAGAGGAAAACAGCCAGGCTTTGAAGCAAGCCAGCCTTCAGCTCTGTCCTTGAGCCATTCTGAGTGGAACGGAGTAATTGTCTGCTTGGAGACCTGCAGAATAGCACGTGGCAAAGAACAATTTGTACCTGGAATGTATTCACTAGCTTGCATGTCAAAAGGCCACATGCAGATAGAAACTATTATCCTGGCATTCTCGGTAACCTAGCAGCCTTGAGACTTTAGGTGCAGAAACATAAGTGCCCTGTGACTTCCTGTCTCTCTCTGCAGCCCTGCCTGGCAAACAGGACAACGGGGTGGGGGTATGGTGGGAGGGGATCGCCTAGGCTCCTGTGGACTTGGGTAGAAAGACCAACAGGGAAGACAAGAGGACTGTGCAAATAAGCATTCTATTAAGACCTATTTTTGGCGTCTTGGGACCCTCCTACTGGTTTAGCCTAAATTGAGAGGGGATTTGGTTTGCCCCACAGGCTGTTTCTTCCCACTCAATTCACAATTACAGCTTTCTTTATTGTCATTAAAATACATTAAATGTGTACTTGCTGCGGGGTGGGAGGGGTGTGTGGCTTTCTGTTGAAATCTACATTAAAAACAATGTCCACAGCCCCGAGTCAGTGGAAGGAGCAACAGGATCAGAAGGCCTGGGTTTCCATCTTGGGTCCACGTTGGTGTGTTCTTTAAAACCTCCAGTTACAAGAGACAGACACTAGAACCATCGGCTTTCAGGTTTAGAGGACAGTGTTGCCCATGAAGATGATGCCCAAACTGGAACCTGCAAGCGAGGCCTCTGGAGCTGAGGTGGAGGAGGGGTGCTGCAGGAGTCAGCTGTGATCTCCCAGATGTCCCCCTCACACGCCTACTGCTACCCCGCCCAGCCTCCTGCCTCCACACATGTGATTGGGATCGGACTCCTAACACCTCATATTCTCTCTCTTAGTTGAAATTCTCAGGGAATAACTTAAGGGTCTCAGCCATTCAGCCCATGGCATTCTACCAGAGCAGCTAAGGCTGAACAGCATTTATTGCTCTGATTTTTCCAGACACTCAGCCTTGAGGATACAGAGGTGAGCAAAAGCGATCTGTGTCTGCCCCGATGATGGATTTGACAGGCCAGAGTCAAACAAGATCAGTCTGTAAACACAGAGCCTTCCTTCCTACCCAGAGATCCCATGCTAAGTTTGTTCTGTCACTGACTGGGCATCTATTGATCATTTACTGTAAGTCATATAGGCACCAGACATCCAGAGGTGAATAAGATGAAGTTTCCAGTCTTACACAACGCTGTCCAGTTGACTAGCTTTTGAGCAGGTGGTGAAAGGGGGAGGCACGTGTTCACAGGGAGCTTCATGTGGGAAATGGGGCCTCTGCATGGCTGAGGAAGTCAGAGGAAGGATTCCCAGAGGAGCTGACAACTGAGGTGAACTCAGAAGTTAAGGAGTTCATCAAGCTCAACCCATAGAAGAGAGTAGGGTCAGGAAGGACCAGGGCTACTAAGCAAAGAAGCTGGAATGTAGACACCCAAATCAGAGAGAATGATGCTGGGTTCTGGGAAATGGAAAGGCATACTACAGAATCCCTAGAACACAAAGCTTAAATAGAAATATAGAAAAAAGAAGTTTAAAATGCTGAATCTTGAAGACTTATAAATAATCCCTTAGGATTTCATGAAGACGTGCAGGAGTCAATTACAGTAAGTAAATTTTTAAAAATTGTTTATTGGATATTTTCTTTATATACATTTCAACAGTTAACCCCTTTCCCGGTTCTCCCCCCCCCACCAGAAACCCCCTATCCCATGAGAGTGTTCCCCTACCCACTCACCTACTCATGCCTCCCCCTCCCCCTCCCCCACCCCCTCCCCCAGCATTCTCCTACACTGGGGCATCAAGCCTTCACAGGACCAAAGGCCTCTCCTTGCATTGATGCCTTACAAGGCCATCCTCTGCTACATATGTGGTTGGAGCCATGGGTCCCTCCATGTGTACTTTTTGGTTGGTGATTTAGTCCCAGGGAGCTCTGGGGGGTCTGGTTGGTTGATATTGTTCTTCCTATGGGGTCACAAACCCCTTCAGCTCCTTCAGTCTTTTCTCTAACTCCTTCATTGGGGACCCCATGCTCAGTCCAATGGTTGGCTGCGAGCATCCGCCTCTGTATTTGTCAGGCTCTGGCAGAGCCTCTCAGGAGACAGCTATATCAGGCTTCTGTCACCAAGCATCCACAATAGTATCCAGGTTTGGTGACTGTATATGGGATGGATCCCCATGTCGGGCAGTCTCTGGATGGCCTTTCCTCCAGTCTCTACTCCACACTTTGTCTCCATATTTCCTCCCATGAGTATTTTGTTCCCCCATCTAAGAAGGACCGAAGCATCCACACTTTGGTCTTCCTTCTTGAGCTTCATATGGTCTGTGAATTGTATTTTGCATATTCTGAGCTTTTGGGCTAATATCCGCTTATCACTGAGTGCATACCATGTGTTTTCTATTGTGACTGAGTTACCTCACTCAGGATGATATTTTCTAGCTCCATCCATTTACCTAAGAATTTCATGAATTCATTGTTTTTAATAGCTGAGTAGTACTCCATTGTGTAAATGTACCACATTTTCTGTATCCATTCCTCTGTTGAATGATATCTGGGTTCTTTCCAGCTTCTGGCTATAATAAATAAGGCTGCTATGAAATAGTATTGTTATATGTTGGATCATCTTTTGAATATATGCCCAGGAGTCATATAGCTGGGTCCTCAGGTACTCTGTCCAATTTTCTGAGGAACCACCAGACTGATTTCCAGAGTGGTTGTACCAGCTTGCAATCCCACCAGCAATGGAGGAGTGTTCCTCTTTCTCCACATCCTCGCCAACATCTGCTGTCACCTGAGTTTTTGGTCTTAGCCATTCTGACTGCTGTGAGGTGGAATAAGAACAAGCATTCTGAAGACAAGACAGAGCAAGGCAGGGCTAGATATGAAAGGTGTAAGACCAAAGACAGACAGACAGACAGACAGACAGACAGACAGACAGACAGACAGATGGACAGAGGGGGGAACAGCTAGAAGCAGAAGGCATGGGTTCCCATCCTGGATCTATCCTTGGAGTGTTTGTTAGAACCTTTAGTTGGAAGTGAAATACACTTGAATCAGAAGCTCATGAGCTTGCAGGGCAGTACAGACAATGTAGATGCCCAAACTGGAAGGGGAAGGTCTTTGGGGGCCAGTTGAGGCTCTGAGCCCCAGCAAGAAAGCTAAGGGCAAGGGCAAAAAGGAAGGCAAGAGCTGCCACCTGAGCAGGTGGCACCTGCTGGGCACCTGGTCTGGGCAGAGCTTCTCTGGCTCTGCACTCGGGTGCACAGTCCAGGAGGCTGAGCTAGAGTGTCAGATATGCTGACATCAGAATGAGGAGCAGCTGAGACCACAGGTCAAGAGCAATGTAGGAATGCATGGCTCTCAGTCTGGGGAGAGGCTGCCCTGCTGGGGATGAGGGGCACTGCAGAAAGACTCACTCACTGAACATGCAAGGCAAAAGCCCTAAGACTAGCTTCTCAGCCCTATCTTCACACTTGGGAATGTGCTCAGTCCTACTTCACACTTGGGAATGTGCTCAGTCCTGTCTTCACACTTGGGAATGTGCTCAGTCCTATCTTCACACTTGGGAATGTGCTCAGTCGGAGACAGAATAAGTCACTGCTCCCAAGAAAGATTTAATAGCATTTATTAAGAATTTATCAGCCCAGGCTTAAGATACACTGTAGTTTTAATGTTTAAGAGCCCCCTCCCTCATTCCCTCGTGTGTGTGTGTGTGTGTGTGTGTGTGTGTGTGTGTAATGGTCTGTGTCTGTGTCTATCTGTCTGTCTATGTGTGTGTTTGTCCCTGAAGGGTGGCTATTTCTTGAAAGCACCAGTACTGGGCCGTGTCTCTTAAGATCTGTGGGGCTTCTGCCTGGTCTGTAGCTGCCTTTGCTCCACTTTCTCACATTCTTGCTGGTCTCCATTGTAGGTTAGAGACACTGTATGAAGAAACAGCTCTCCTAGAAAAGAAGACTGGTGGGTTGGCTAAAAGGAAAAATGTGATAATGATGATGATGGTGGTGGTGCAAAGACGCTCTCTCAGACTAAAACATTCTACATAGCCATGTAAGGATGTTTTTCAATGACAATAGCATGTAGCTCAGTATGCTGGGTAAAACAGATTGTCCATCCCAATGTGAGTAGGCTTTGTCCAACCAGCTGGCAACCAGAGAGGGAGACATCTGATTCTCTCTCAGTTCTCAGGTCTTTGAGCTCAAACTAAAGAGAGCTCACAGGTTCTCTGAGGTGTCTGTGGTGGTCTTCACACTCCACAGACTCTGTGATTCAATGAACCAATTCAAATGCAGCCATCAATCGGGTCTCAGGTCTCAGGTCACACTATTGGTTCTGTTACTTTGGAGAAACTAATACCAACCATAAACAGATGCCATCACACTGTTCTGTAAGCTTTTCTTCATGACTGGAATATTCAAAATGAAAACAGGACGGGGGAGGCAGTGTTCTGGAACTGGCAATTGTAAGGAAAAAGATGGATAGCTTTCTTAAGGCCAGTTGTTGGTGACATCATGTTTCCAACACAAAAGAGGCCGAAGCAGGAGAATCTTGTGTTTGAGGGCAGCTAGAGCTACACAGTGAGTACCTGCCTCAGAACACAAAAGCAAAACAAAAAATAAGCTCACCCATGCTTCTCTTCCCCTCTCAGTGAATCCACTTCTTTAACATTGAGGTTTAAACACACAACAGATGCTGTACTTAAGCATAATCATAAATCTCTTACAGTTCAGATTTATGCTCTACAAACACTGCCCTGATGAAGTTCAGCCTTAACCTTTGTTCTGTAAATGTTTCCTAGTTTTCCCACTGCTGTGTTATAAAAACAAATGTCAGTGTGAGTGTAGGCTTTTTATAAAATTCGGCAGCTCCACAGACAGCCTCTGATCCATAAGCATAAAAGACCAGACCACAACTTTTTCAACTGGAAATCATTTCAAGATATTTTTCTGATGTCCCTACCCAAACTCGGGTCACTTCAGATATTGCGTGGCATCAGTTAAATGGTCTCCAAACTGGCTTCCAGGGAAATTATACAAAAGTAAGGTGTCACTTGGTACTAATAAAACCTCTGATAACTCCTGTATTGGGATTTCTATAACTGTGAAGAGATACCATGACCACAGCTACTCTTACAAAGAAAAGCATTTAATTGGGTTCAGAGGTTTAGTCCATTTCCATCATGGCAGGGTACATAGTGTCACACATAGACATTGTGCTGGAGCAGTAGCTGAGAGTTCTACATCCAGATGGACAGACAAAAAGAAGAGAGAGTGACACTGGGCCTAGCTTGAGCATTTGAAATCTCAAACCCTACCCTCAATGTCACATTTCCTCCAACAAGGCCACACCTACTCCAACAAGACCACACCTCCTCCTGTCACTCCCTATGAACCTATAGTGGGCCATTTTCATTCAAACCACCAACAGCTACCAAATAGCTTTTTCCCAGCTTGCTGCTTCTAATGTGACTTGGTAGATAATCTTAGAAGGCCACAAGGTGGTTTGCAACCAGTTATGACTCCAGTTCTAGGGGATCCAATGCTCTCTTTTGGTCTCCATGGGCACTAGGAATACACATGGTGTCCAAACCATACATACACACAAGCAAACATTTAACACACATAAAATAAGTAAATCTTACTTACTTTTTTAAAGAAGTGGTGCTGTCTTGGAACATATGCAGATGTTTTTGATCTTGTGAACAACCTGAACACTATTAGCATTTAAACACTGTGGCTGGAGGAAATCTTTGTACCAGGTCATATGTCTAGTTGTATATGTAACTATTAGGACATCCAGTATCTGCTTGGGATTTATTTGCTGACAGACTCGTAATTGACTTTGAAGGGTTTTCTTCTCAGACAGTCCTAGTTGGGCTGACTCCTCAGCCATTGGCGGAGAGCATGATGATCTGCTCCTCACCAACCAGAAAACCATGGCAACTGCAGTCCCTGGGCAGCTGCAGGGATGAGCAAGTGAACCAAGGTAAGCCAGTCAGTCCATAACACTAAATACTCAATTAGTACTTTGAACTTTTTTGAGACAGGACTTAGAACTCATTGTGTTGATCAGGTTGGCTTTGAAGTCATAGAGACCCACCTGCCTTTGCCTACCTCAAATTAAAGGCCAAACATAATACTTAATTTTTATTTGTTTTGCAGAGTCCTTCTTCCAATAGTTTTGAGATTTTGAGACTGTGACACAGAAAATATGAACTAAAACATAATGAAATCAGAGATAACCTTTTCAGTTAAGTTTATACAGGTTCTTGCTAGGAAGCCCAAGTTTGCTGGAAATTCGAGATCTCCCTGCCTCTAGCTCCTGAGTGTTAGGATTATAGGTATGTGGCCTGCCTCTGCATGATTTTATTGATGATAGCATTAAAGAAATCAAAGAAAACTTTGTATCTATGAAAGGAGTAGATTATGCTCCACAAAAAGATTATTCAGGTGTCAAGAAAGAGTTCTTAGAAATTAAGAAATATGCTGCTAGTATTTTAGTAAATCCTTTATAAAGTTGAAAGATAAATATGATGAAATCTTACAAAAGTAGAAAAACATAAAAACCAGAGCCATGAATAATAGGAAAAATAATATTGTGCATATGATTAATCTAAAATATTAACATGCAAAATAGAAAAGTACCATTTAAAAATAGTAAATGAAAATAAATATATTATCAAGAAAAAATATAAGAAAAATTCCTAGAATTATAAAATAAGAATATTAATCATAAATAGTCCGATCACTGAAAGCACAACAAAAACATATTCAAAAGATAAATAAATCTTCATTGACACTGAAGAAAACACATATTACTGTACAATCTGGAAGGAAATAAAAGTCAAAACACAGATGTGAAAATGAATCTCTGAAATACAGATTACGTCCCATTTTCCTGACATACATTACTCTTCAATTAACATTTTAGGGAAGTTATGAAACTGTTGAAGAGAGCTTAGTATTTTAAGAAATTCTGTAGCTATTTCTTTTATAAGCATGGCAGCTAAGATCCCCTGATTTAAAGAGACTTGGAAAGCAGTGGCACAAGTGGAGAAGGGTGATCAGGATGGCAGTGTCCCCTGTCGCTCTTCCTAATAATAGGTAAAGTCAACTGTCTTGATCTTTCACATGCCAATCCCTGAGTAATTGAGAAGGAGCAGAAATGCATTTCCTGCATTTGGAGGCTAAGTCCAGGAGCCTGGTTTGTTCTGGTGAGGGCTTTCCTACTACACTCTGGCGTGGTGGATAGTAGGTGAGCCAGCTCATCATCACTATGTGACGCCTCTTTCATCTAGACTCCAATCACACTGAGAAGAAAAAGCCCACAGGGTCCCAGCTCCCTCTTAAGGACTCACCTCTTAGTAACATCAGTAGCTGTCATTTTTCTGTCTCTGAGACAGGATGCCTGATCACAGTGACTGAAGCTCACTGTGAGCTCTTGGCTCACCGTCTCAGGGTTTCATCTTATCCTAGCAATAAAGGAATAAAGGCATTGTGCAGGAATGTGTGGACAAAGATCTTTGCATCACAATGAACCAAGAAGCAGAGAGATAGAATGGAGATTAAGAAGTACTGAGTATAACCTTCAAAGGCCTAACCCAGTTAAGTTACCTATTCCTATCAGACTGGTCCCATATCCCAAAGTCTTCAGAACCCCTAAAACAGCACTATCAACTGAGGATTAGGAATTCAAGACATGAGCGTATATGAGAGACATTTTGGATGGAAAAACTAACACTATTCACCTCCCAGGCAGAATCTGCATTCTGAGGGAGGTACCATTTAAGCCACAGTACCAACCAACTACATACAATTTCAGAATACTATATAGAACTACCAAACTTTTATGATGAATTTCTAAAGCTCAAAACTCCCCCTTGATAAAGGACTATATTTCTATTAATGATGCTTTTCTTTGCTCTAATTTTTCTTAGTATTATTGATGGCTTGACAATGTAAAAGTGAAATTCTTTCCTTTAAGATACTTAGCCCCAAGTTAAAAAAAAAATCACAGCCTTAATTCATGTTGTTTACTCTCCTGACATTTTACAAGAAAATTTTATGAAGACCTAAGTGTTCTACATGAATTAGGAAGATGTAAAATGTTAAGGGACACTTAAGCTGGGTAGAGTAGAAGACAATACTGTTTGAATGACAAGATACAATTAGGGATCACCAGAGACATGGCACAAAGTGTACTCAACCCCACCTCTACCTGCTTAGCAGAGAACAAGGTGCCTCAGAAAGATATGAGATTAATTAAATAGATGGAAAATAGTAATTTTAGAAGGATCGAATGTTCCTGGTTAGAGTGATCAAAACTACAAGACTTGTATCTAAAACAGTCAAATCCATTTCAACTGAGAGCTGTGCTTTCCGTGTACGGAGTAAGTAGAATCTAGTGTTTTATTTTCATCTTACTGATTCCCAAGAATATTTGTCCAAATGCCCTGTAAGCACATTAGTTCCTTATGGGAAAACATCCTATCTTGTGCAGAATATGACTCTTAGTTTGACGTTCCCTCCAAACAGGGCCAAAACAAGATGGGAAAGCAGGTAACTTATTTGGGATGTTATTGTAGGATGCAAAACATCAGGAGGAGTGGAGGAAAACAGAGAAGGAGGAACCAGCCTTTTTAAAGGGACATTCTCAGAATGACTGTTAGGTCAAAGGAGACTGGCCAAAACTAGAGGTAGCTTAGGGAATACGGCACAAGGCTCCTCAGGTACCAGCTAAGTTCACTTACCTACGACCTCCCCCACCCCAGAGGCTCTTTGTGAGAGCTTCCTGAGCCATATGACCCAACCCAGTGGCCCCCAAGCCTCAGGCCCCACTCCTGATATCAAGAAACAGTTGTCAGTTTTCTACTCTAATTGCATCCCAAGGCCTCACCTCATTGTGTGTGTGTGTACATCCTGTGATAGAAGCCACCCCGAACCAACATAAACTTAGGAGTTGCTTTTTGGGGTCCTAAAGGAATCTTCAGGAATGCAAAGGTGAGCCTTAAGCTGGATCTGGAAGTAGAAATGTGAAAATGTAGCCCTTCTCTGCATGATTTCTTCCTTCTCTTTCTCTTTCTCTTTCTCTTTCTCTTTCTCTTTCTCTTTCTCTTTCTCTTTCTCTTTCTCTTTCTCTTTCTCTTTCTTTCTCTTTCTCCTCCTCTTCCTCCTCCTCTTCCTCCTCCTCTTCTTTTCAAGAGTCGTCAGGCCAAGAAACCTGGGAATGAGAAGTGGAGAAGGGAAGTGGAATTACTTGGTATAGACACTCCAGAGGGCCATTTGCATCCTTTCCTTCAAACTCACTATGAGCCAGGAACACTCCTGCCTGCCTAAGTTGTCTTGAGTTGGGCTTGTGGTCCCAGGCACCCACCCCACCAGATAAACTCTGTACTCAGAGGCTGTGATCAAAAGGTTGGGATTTTATGCTTAAGGGGTGGAGGGAGATAGAGAGACTGGAACAGCAGCTGAGCCTGGGAGGAAGGTGGGGTGCTTTAAACAAAGGCCTTGGCCTCCCTCCCCAGAAAATACACATGATCATGAAATGCAGGCCGGATGTTGAGGCTGAAAGAACACCTTTGCTTTTGTGTGTGTGTGAAATGGCAGGCTTGTGGCTTTTTGGTTCCTGGAATCTGTTGTTGTTGCCATACTGGAGGCTGAGCTAGGCATCTCACGTTGGGTAAGCACTCTACGGCTAAACCATATTCCCCTAGGTCTTTCTTTCCCTTTTGTTTTGAGACATAATCTTGCTAAAGTATCCAGACTGGCTTAGAACTCACTCTGTAATCCAGGCAGAGCTTGTGTCTCTGCTCCCCTGAGTTCTAGGATTACTGACATGAACCACAGCTCCCAAACCAGAATGCATGTTCGGGCATTATGATAATGCACACATTGCTATCATTAATGTGGTGCTGCAAATCAATTAGCTGGCGGTGCTTGAGTTCTTTACGAATACAGTGTGTCCCACATCTCCAGAACACATCTACCGTCATCTCTTTCCTAAGTCTTGAGACTCATTCTCCTGATCCAGCTTTAACCGGGACTGCCAATCGGTCATGGATACTTGATGCTCATCCTGGGATGCTGCTGGGTGACTTCCAGGGGACATAAACAAATGTCTGTTTACCCCAGATACAGACCTGACAGACCAAAGATATTAATCTACTCAAGTGCAGTTGGTGAAACAGTAAGTTTAGTTGTACTTACTGCCAGTCACGTGGGTGGGGTGGGTACTTAAAAGAGCATGGGAAGTTACTAGCTAACCCGAAGAAGCAGCTGGCTTCCCTGCAACCATTAAGCTTCTGTGTCCTTGAGGAGAAAGAGGCCTTGTACACTTCCTTGTGTGAGCCCGCCTCCCCTTCCAGGAGGGAGCATTAGTGGGCCAAGCTTTTAGAGTCTCATGCCATTAATCAGAACAGCTCTGATTTCAAGACAGAAATTGCTGTCTTGTCCAGAGGAAAGCATTCCACTACAAAAATTCGGATGTAGGAGACATGATTCTAGATTCACAGAGCTAGGGATGTTCTTTAAAAGATGAGACATTTAAAGAAATATATACCACTAATGCTACCACGCTAAGCAATACATGAACTTACATAAGGAGCTAGTAAGTCATGATTAGGGTGGTCTACAAAGGTTCTTGGGCAGGGGGTGAGCAAGCTTTCCAAGGATGTTTTAAAGTTAGAAAAGCAGAGAAAGAAGAAAGAACAGGAGTATATAGGGAATCAAAACACTCAAGGATTCAAGGATTTGAGGAAGGAATGTATCCATCCATTTCCAAAGCTGGAAACGACACAGCCTGTGGCTCCACCCACACTGAGAAATTTCTTCTTAATGGTGGCCAGCATGGCGATCCAGAGATCACTTGATTGCTGGAAATACCTTCCTCTTTCTAAACTTCACTTTTGTGTTACTTTACTGTGCATGAACATGGGAATCAGAAGTATGAGTGACTGTGTCAAAAGCAGATGACATCCTGAATGTATGTGTATTATTGACATTGGGCAGGGTTGTGTCAAGGAACCCTGCCTCAGACCCATGGGACTTGGCAAAGCCTTTCCAGGGGTGAGGCTCAGAGGGATGATGGTAAAGCCTCCTTCTGGTCCAAGTACAAATGTTGGCAGAAACCTCAGCTCCTCCTCCCAGAGAACTGTAGCCTGAGATTGACCCCCCTACAGAGACCTTCTACCAAAACCAGCTACCTCCTCCTCCTTGAGCTCTACATAATGAAAATGCCGATGCTCAGGGTTGTTATGGTGAAGTTCCATCAGAGCATGAACAACCTTAGCTCTTCTGGGCATGTGCCTGTGTGTCTGCCCTTTAGGCAGTCCCTTACTGCCTCAGTCAGGTCAAGGCCCAGCCTTACTTTATGTGACACAGAGGCTATGAAAGCTATGTACTATGTGGCTCATCACCACCAGTCTCCAGATGCTTCAAAACCAGATGAAGTCAGAAAGAATCTCCAAGGGGGTGAGAGGGTTTGCAAAACCTCTTTTAAAAAATAAATAAATAAATAAATAAATAAATAAATAAATAAATAAAGGTGGGCTTTAGTTTTGCAAAAAAAAAGCATAGAGATATTTCCACAGACTTTAGAAACACATATCATATTACATTAGTATGAAGTCCTTATAATCCATTTTTTTTTGTATTTCATGCATAAAATGATTTCTGTGGCATTAGGAGCAAAATTACAAGTTATATTAATTATTAGTTATTAGTTAATTTCTAGTTATTTTCCCCAATCCCCAGTAAGTAAAACATTCCTTTTAACATTCCTTAAAAAATCAAATTACCCTATCATACAGTGGCTAATTGCCATATGCTAAATATTATAATAATGTGGATTGCAGTAACTATACCTGTTCATCATACTATGATGTAAACACTCTTCCAAAATCTTCCAAAGTATTGAAAACACAACTTATAAATATTATGTTCTGTTTGTTTTGAGTTCAGATATGGCAGGTATTCCAGACTAGCCTCAAACTCATCATCCTCCTGCCTCACTCCTGCTCCCAAATGCTGAGATAAAAGGCCTGTGCTCCCACAGTCATGTTAATACCATATCTCCATGAGCTTGCCATTATTATTCTTAATTTCTTTTCCCTTCTACATGCTGTTATGTGGGAGCTATGATCTCAGCCTTTTAGAAATGGTTCCCACATGAATCCTTAACACTAGGATAAGATGCTGGCCTTCTCCATTATGCCCCTCTCAATTGAACTTGATTTTTTTTTCATCTTTTCTGTTGTGTGTGGCCCCCACTCTCCATATAATCTTCTGGTTTAATTGAAGGGTGATTTACCATCAAGATCCGTTGCTCCTCTCCACAATGTAAGTTTTAATACAAACTTAGATATTTGTTGGGAGTGGAACAGTTTGGATACGTGCCATCTCCAAGGCCCATATATTTAAAGGTTCAGTCCCAGAGTGGCAGGGCCTAGGGAGCGTCATGGGGCAATGCTGTGGAGGGGGACTGTGGGGTCCTGGATTTTACCCCACTCCTTTTCAGATCCCCGCTATGAAGTGAGTGACTCTGTTCTGCCAGCGCCTTTTTCCTGCCCTGGTGTTCTTGCCTTGACACAGGGCTGATTAACAATGGGCACAACCTCTGAAACTGAGCCTACATAACATGTTTCTCTCCACAAGGTATAACGCATAGGTGATATATGGTAAAGCTAACAAGAGACAAAATGATGGACAAAAATCAACTCTGAAAGACAGACAGTAGCCTATGGAAAGCCTGGAACTGCCCTGAGGAACATCCCTGACGTCAACACAGCCTGTTAGTTCCATAGCATTAAAGTCATGGTGGCTCCTAAGAAAGCAGTTTCATTTAAAAACTCTTCTTGTGTAGAAATGAATTATGTACCCTTCGTCCAAATAATTGTGTTTGTTCTCTTGAGGGTTCCATATGCCTCGACTATCAAGGTGTGTATTAACTTCAAACTGAAAGAGTGACTTCATCTAATGGCCAGACCATGGTTCTCTCCGATGATGTGCCCAGTTGTGTCCTGATTAGAGGAAGAGAAAGAGGGTCAGAGTTCCCCCAAGATTCAGCAAGTTTTAGAAAAATACGATGCTCTTGCAAAGTTAGGAGAGCTTGAAGGACGATGGCTCACTCAGTAGAGTACAAGCATGGCATCCTGAGCTCGGAAACCAAGCCCCATGGAAAAAGAAGCGTGCGCAGTGCATGTCTCTTTAATCTAGCACAGGGAGATAGAGACAATAACATCCCTAGAGCTCCTCAGCCTAATAGCCTAGGCAAGTCAGTGAACTCCCAGGCTCAATGAAAGACCCCATCTCAAGAGAGACAGAGACAGAGACAGAGAGACTGATTAAGGAAGATACCCAATATCAGTTTCTGACCTCACACACATGCACATATGTGTACAGGCACCTTCACACACATACATGTACACAAAACACACACACGCGCACACACACGCACGCACGCGCGCATGCACACATACACACACACACACACACACACACACACACACACACACACACACACACACACACGGTGAATGGAGTTGAATTTTAAGGCTCTTATCCACACACTTGTGGAGACGAGAACTCCAGTTCCCCTGCCTCAGACCGTGTCTCCCATCCTGCTCCCCAGCTGCTGTTCACACCCTGCTCAGCCTTTCTGTGTGACAGCACTCTGACCCCAGGTCTTGTTCCTCTTACTTCCTTGACCTCCTGTCTTCTTGTTGTTGTTCTGTTGTTTGTTTGTTTGGTTTGGTTTGGTTTGTTTCTCTGGAGCTAAGAACTAAACCTAAGGCTTCGTGAGCACTAGAGAAATGTCATATTGATGAGTTACACTTCAGTCCCCTTTAAATTTTGAGACAGGGTATGGTGGTTTGGTCCCCACAGATTCACATTTGAATGCTTGGCTGTAGGGAATGACACTATTAGGAGGTGTGGCCTAATTAGAGGCAGAGTGTCACTGTGAAGGGAGGGCTTTGCCGTCTTAAATGTTCAAGCTACTCCCCGTGAGATGCAAATCCAGTCTCCTGGCTGCTTTCAGATCAGGATGTAGAACTCTCAGCTTCTCCTCTAGCATTAAATTTGCCTGCATGATGCTGTGCTTCCCACTATGATAACAACAGACTGAACCTCTAAAACTGTAAGCCAGACCCAAGTAAATGATTTCCTTTTTAAGAGTTGCCTTGGTCATGGTATCTTTTCACAGCAATAAAAGCCAAACTAGACGAAATCCGTATTAGTCAGGGTTCTTTAGAGTCATGGAACTAATGGAATGGATCTCTCTCTCTCTCCTCTTCATATATACAGGGTCTCACTGAATTGTCCCAGCTGGCCCACTTGTAATTCTCCTGCCTCAGTCTCCCAAGTAGCTGGGGTTATATCCAGATCTGTGCAACCACGCCTGGCTGACAAGACACTTCATGATTTCATTTCTACTAAGTAGACAGTGTTCTTGCCTCTCACCCCCCTTTCCTACCAACTACCCTAGTTCCTGTGGGACCATGAAAGGCAACCTGTTTTCTGGTTGAGCGAGACTAACTAGGGAGACCCAGTAGAAACTCTACAAGGGACAGAACAGTGAGCCATGCTCCCAGACAGACATAGGTGCCTTACACCACTGAGTCCCCAACTCCATAATCCTGTGACTATCAGCCACACAGACAATGTCCCAAGCTCCTGGTATCCTGGCTAGACTCCAACGCCACAGTTAACCTGGGTATGTTCCTCCCCATAGTTACCTAGCAGCTGCGAGATAGCCCAGCCCACTATAAAAGGGGCTACTTGGCCCATTCCTCTCTCTCTTAAGCTCTCACCTTTCTTACTCTCCTCTCTAGCCCTCCTTCTCTCCCTCCCTTCCCCTTCTCTCCACATGGCCATGGCCAGCCCCTCTCTTTCTTTTACCTTCTCTCTTTCTCCCTGCCGTTCTACAATAAAGCTCTAAAACCATAGACCATCAAGACTCACCATGTTGGGGCAACAGAGCAGGTTTTCCTCTAAAGAGCCACGTCTAACCTCCCAAGGGTTCTCGCCCATGTGGGAACCACCCAGTACCCCCTCTCTCCCTGTCTTCTTCCCCCTTCTGCCCAGGGCTGACCAAGCTGCCCCCAGGGCCCCCACTTCATTCTCAGCTCTTCTGACACATACAGCGATGTCTGGGATGTCAGAGACGGAGAACCTGTTATGTCCGGCCTCCGTGAGGCCCAGAGACCTCGGACTCTTCTCTCTCCATCCTCTGCAGACTGCAGTTCCGAGGCTTCCAATAGCCAGACACCCACCCGGGACCACGTGGAGAGAGTGTGGCGGTCCCCTATGACTGCCTGCCCAGAGCACCGGAGCTCTGGTGGAACACAGGTTCTCTCCCACCCCCTTTATTCCCCCACGCCCGCTGCCCAACAAGTTCCCACAAGTGACTAGCTGTAACTTTGGTATGAATCATTTAGCAAGCCTAGTTTTCCTACTTATAAAATGAAAGGTTGCTTTCAACGGTCTCTTTGAATTAAAATATATATATATATATTACTGCCTTGCTGTCTGATTCTTGGAGACTATGTCCTGTTCCTGATCAGTCCGTGGTCCACAGGAGGATGATTAGCAACTGGATGTGCTGAGCAATCGCATGGCTTCCTGCCACCTGGGCTCTTGTAGTAACTGCAGATTCAAAGTTAACCCTTCCTGGCTACTCTAGCCTCTTTTCTTGTCACTGAGAAAAAAAAAACCTGAAAGAAACAAGGAAGGATGTATTCAAAGGATACAGTTCATCATGGGGGCAGGAGCTGCTCACAGCCCTAACTGCTGTAGTGTCCAGTGGCAAGTTACAGGGCCTTAGCAGTCAGCGAGCAGAGGGGGCTAAGCTGGGAGTCCTCAGAGATTCACTTCCTCTAGGAAGGCCCCACCTCCTAAACGTTCCACACTCTTCCAAAACAGTGTCACTGGGTCACTGGGTGGTGAGCAGGTTTTTCATGCACATGAGCCTGCGGGATAGATATCAAACCATACTCACACTCAAACCATAAGAATGACCTAGAGCCGCACCAAATCCACAATCAGCTTTTCTTCTCACATAATATCATACTCACATCATATCATGTCAGCATATAGAGTGTGAAAGTTATTGTTTCTCCAGATGAAGAAGCCAACACTGGATCATTTATATAGGAAGGAAGGGAAGGAGTGATGGAGAGAGGGAGGAGAGAGAGAGAGAGAGAGAGAGAGAGAGAGAGAGAGAGAGAGAGAGAGAGAGAGATTGGCAGACTAGAGAATTAGCCTCATGAAGAAAGCCCCCGGGTTGCTGGCACACAGTCAGATGGTTCCTGTCGAAGGCACAGTCATCATGGAGTACGGGCTTCAACTTCTCCAGCCCCAGACATTCTGTCCATGAAGTCTTGGCTCCATCCATCCAACTCTGAGTGAAAATCCAAGAGTCTGGGGAAAGGCATCTAATTGCATGTGTCACAGGGCCTTGGGATGGGGTGGTATTTTCTCTGCTTTAGCTCCAGGATGGGGAAGGTGAGAGAAGAAAGGTGTGCTAGCTTTTCTCACTTAACAGACACTCACAGGTGATGGATGGCCTGTTACGAAAGACAGGTTAATATGCAAACAGCACGACATATTTATTTAGTCAAAGTTTTACCTGATGCAAGCATCTTTAGAAAAGAAGACCCAAGCGACCCCAGAGGAATTATCTCCCCAGAAAGTTTTTGGAAGCATCAGCAGCCATGTAGCAAAAGGACTCCATACACAGGCAAGACTGAGTCTGTACCACAAGTGTGGCAACAGGTCTTTGGATCCCCAGGACCCACATAAAATGCCACAGGGGCAGATGCGCTGGCCACTTGTAATTTCAGCCTCAGAAGGTCGAGACAGGGGGTCCCCAAAGCAAGGTGGCTAACAAGATTAGCCATATCACCATGTTCTGGCAATTTGAGAGACTCTGCCTCACTGAATGGGTGGAAGATTGATAGAGGAAAGCTCTTAACATCAACCTTGGACCTCCACATGAGCACACATACACATGTGACCATGCACCCACAGCACACACATGCGCACACACAAATGCACATGGAAATGGAAGAAGAAAGAAAGAGGTAAAACCTATGGGGAATAGACTCAGGAGGGGCCGACAGTGCTTGTCTGCTCAGATCTCCTAGGCTGTGTCTTTCCCTTCCTCCTGGGCGTAGGGCAGGGCTTGTATGGAGTGAGAGTCTTCGGAGGAGTAAGTGACCTCCCTGGGTTTAATGGCTCAGTTTGGCAGGGAAGAGTTCTAGTTGCTCTTATTCATCTTGGGAAAGAGGAATTCTGGTTGCTGTGACCTGCTCTTGGGGAGAGAGAAGAGTGGGAGACGAGAGGAGGAGGCCAAAGAGATTTGCTTTCATGGCCTTGTGCTCTCCCTTAGCTCAAAGCACTCATCATGACAAACCTGTCGTCTTTGGAGTGGCATACTTGCAGAGGGGAAGCTGGCTTCCCCTCCTTTTCAATTTGTCGACACAGGAAAGCAGTTTGAGAGCTGGACAGTACAGTGATGACTGCTCACTTCGCAGCGTCCTCATTCATGATTGCAAATTTCACCCATCATGAGGCTTTAATTACACCGCAAGCAGTCTAAGGGCTGAGCAGGTATCCCAGCATCTCTTCATCTTATCACTGATTCCTATGAACCACTGGGTGCTCTGGTTAATGAAAACATATTCATCAGTGTAGTGACTAATTTACATGGCTCCTCTGCATGACAAAATGAATATTTAGAATGAATGAGTCATCAGAAGAAAAACCATCTTCTGAGTACAGGTTGCCTTTGACTCTACCTGGTACCCAATTCTGGGTGAAAATTCTGAGCAAGGCTGGTGTTACTTTTCCTATAACAGTGCACTGTGGTTTAGATGTGTGTAGTTATGGTAGCTTATCTTGATTGTCAGTTTGATTGATTCTGGGATGAACTAAGAGACATGTCAGAAAGAATTATGTGAGAGGGAAGCTTTTCTCAAGATTTGGCAGCATGTTCTGATAGGGACCCCAATGTGAAGCTGTCTAAGATTGAAGCAACTGGGCCTGCCTGCCTTCACTCTTTGCTGCTGAGTGCATCTATCTCATTGCTGCTTCTGTTGTTGCCTCCTTTCCCTGTGCCATACTGAGACCACCAAAACATCCAGATGATGGGCTGAGCCTTGATTACAAGTGTGTCGCTTGTAATCTCAGTGTTGAGGAGAGTGAGGCAGAGAGTTCAACACTAGGCTATTTTAGTAGTAATAAATAAATAAATAAATAAACAAATAAGAAGCAGCAGGCTTTGTTGCTCAAGTCTGCATGATAGTACAAAAGTAACTAAGTATTATGTAAACTAATGGGTATTGGCTGCTTAAGTAAAAGTTTACTAAGAGTCACTGAAATTTCAATTTTGTATAATTTCATGTGACATACTGACCTAGGTAAAATGTGACGGCCTAGGTTACTGTTACCTTGCTAGCCTGTCATTGTAAGGAAGCTGTCTAATGCCAAGACTGGTTACATAGTCTGTTATGTTCTGTGCCCTTGGAAACCAATCATGTTAGAAGTCAGTAGAACTCTTCTGTATAGTTACCCGCAATAAACTTGGACCCAAACCAACCACCCAACAGCACTTCCTGCACCTATGTATAAGCTTTTATGGTATTTGCCTTTACAAGCTGCCCCTGGGATAGACCCCAACATAAGGGAGGAGAGACACCTGCACCCATATAAAGAAACTATTTGGAATAAGACTTCCATTTTGAGTGGTATCTATTTAAGTTTAAGTTCCCAAGACCTCCCTGGGAATTGACATCCTGCTTGGCATAAAGAGACATGTACATGGGTAGCTGGCATCCTGGTTGGCAAGGTAAGACATGAGTGTTAGATAACTTAGGGTATGAATGTTAGACAAGGCAAGCTCTCTCCACAGTTGAATACCCAACCAATGGGAGCAGGGTACGTGTACAACAAAGACATGTTCCTAAGGAATTCCCCTATTCCTAAATCCGGAATGGTGAACTAACTTGACATAGATTTTTTTTGCGGATTTGGAGCTTTAAAACCCTGTAGAAGCTTAACTCAATGTCATGGTTCAGTTCCCAACTCTGGACCACGGCCCCGGTCGACCAGTTTTTTGGTGTATGCTCTATAAACTCTCCCTGTCTGACTGAGATCGGTCTTCATGTGGTTTGTAAGGTGATTCCTAGACACCAACAATATTATCCTTATTCTATTTTTCCCCAATCATTTAAAGATGCAAATGTATGCTCAGTGACAGGCCTTACAAAATTAGACTGGATTTCGTCCATGGGATAATTTGACTCATGATGGTTATAGTTTGCTAATCTTTTTTTTTTCCACAGAAGAATCTCCATCTTTGGTTCATTTATTTATTCTGTTTGTATATTTGATGCAATTTGTACTCACAAGAACTTAATATGAAATATGATCCAGCGCTGGGCCAGACGGCAGAGATAGCAAAGCCCGGGTTCCTATGGTGTGGACTCACACAACCTCAATGCAGAAATGGCAGTGGAAAGTTCCTTAGAGAAATGAGCACATTGCAGGAACAGGGGACAGTTCATGACACATCTGGGAGGCACGAGACGTGTTAAATGCTGGGCACACCCAGGAAGCAGCAACATCTAATCCGACTTCATTAAGTCATCCTAGGAAGGCTGGCCTGGCCAGGCTATAGTAGGGCCATATAGGGCTGCCATAAATCTCAGCATGGTGGGCAGCCAAGACCACAGGACTAATTCAAACGAGTCATACCAATGGCACGTAACTTTCTCACTACTACTCAGTGTTACACACAGCATTTTCATGCCTGGGAGCATCTTCCACTGCATCCTGCCACCATCCCCCTTACCCCTTGTCCCTCCCATCTGACTCCTTTGCCCCCTGATTTTGTTTCTGCTTTGATGCCATCAGTTTATAAAAGAGTATACACAATGCATCGCCTCCTGAATGACTCAACTTGGAAATCAGTAAAAGGTGGTTTCTGAAGCATGGGGGTCTTTTTGGCTTTCAGATTTACTGAACAATCCACGTGGCTAACACTCTTGGGGGAAGATGATGGAGTCCAAGGACTTTTAAGAAGGGAATGTGCTATGGTGTGCTCCAGCAAAGGGAGTCCATGCTTCCCAGGGTCCATGGCTTATAACACAAGCCATTGCGTGAAAGCAAGACTAACACAATCACTTCAAATGTTCATTAGATTTGGGGCTCACAGTGCCCCCTCCCCCCTCCCCATCCACATTAAATACGAAACCTCCATTTTGTGCTTCAGGAGAAAAAAGCTGAAGCTTATACGCTTGGCCTTGAAGTGGAAGTCTTTCTGAAAATCTTGAACAGGAAAATAATAAATCACTCCTTTCTACATAAGATATAAGGGCAAGAACATCCACTCCTGTTTCGAGGATGGGCACTGAGTCTTCATCAGGTGACTGCAGAATGCTGTGTTGCACAATCAAAAATTCAGGATGAATTGCTCAGAATGCATTATATTAAAAGATACCATCTTGCAACGAGGGATGCTCAGGAGATGGGAGGGACATTAATCTGCATGCAGTGATCATCTCCTGCAAGCGGACACAAGAATCTGATGGAAGACAAGCCATCCAGATACCGGCACGCAGAGGAGCTGTGCTGGGCAGAGCACTGCAGCCCTGTGCAGCCAGACACCAGGCTGCTGCCCCATCTTCCAGCCTTACCTACCACCTTTCTCCTGCTGCTGGCCATGAGATTAGGAGACAGGGAGATTAGCTGTGCAGGCCGACTGCTGGCCAGTGTAAAGGTGCCCCAAACAACACTTCAAATTACAGGGCATCTTCATTTCTGAAGTAAGTCTTACATTTATCCTGTTCAAATCTCCACAAGTTTAAATAGGCATGAAGTATAAACAAAAGAAAAACAAGACTCCTTCCCTGACTGTCTCCCAACCTCTCAGTTGTCGTCTCCCTACGGAGCCTTTAGTTAAGATTTCTATGCATCTTTCCAGAAATACTTCACACATGTTATAAGCAAATGTGATTTAAAGATACTGTTTTAAATTATGGATATGGTTATATTAGTTGCGATAAAGGGATAGAATGGAAAGTTCCAAAATGTAAAGACCTCAGATGAGGCCATGAAGCTCTCCCTGCTTTGAATCTAGGATAGGTACTAGAGCAGCGCTCAGCTCCACGCATGAAGCCTCTCAGGACTCAAACCCCTCTGACATCTCTGCCATCGCCACAGAGCAGCTTCAGGCACCTCTTCCCCTCTGTCAGAGGAGCTGGGGAGAAAGGATGCAGCATTTCCCCGAGCACTGTCAGTGATGGGTAAAACCTTAGTCACGGGGCACTCTAGTTAGCATCAGGAAAGCTGGGAAATAGCACCATGGCTCAGTTTCCTCACTGTTCTTGCTCTTGCAGGTGACTTAGCACCACAAGGAAGAGGTTGCTCAACCCCAGACCAAGACACCGTGGGACTCAGTCCCAGGTTTCTGAGACATGCTCTGTCATCCAAAAGCCCCAGCTCAGCTCCAAATCCTCACAGGTACACCATCGGAACAGCCATGCTTGGTGTCAGGGCTATACTCACTGTGGAAGCGTGGATAGAGCCTCCCCTTTATTGGGGGGCTTACCTACTTCTACAGTGCTATTCTGCTTTGTGGAAATGAATTCATCGATATTCAAAGCAACCCCCTGGTTCAGGAGCCTCTGTGAGCTGATAAGGTTCATTGTTCATGTGAGAACTTCAAAGAGTAGTTGAATAGCTATCCTGGGTCCCAGCTGGGTACATAGGTTATTCTGCATTTTTTACTGACAGACTCTGAGTCCATTGGCATTTTAGTGAAGCAAAGGGAGGAAGGGAAGAAGGAAGGCGGGGAACAGAAAACAATTGCTTCTGTTAAAGGTAGAGGCAGCCTGTGGTCCAGTTCAGCCTGTGAATAGACACCTCAAGTCAGGCAGGAAGTCAGGAAGTATATTGCTTTTCTGATCACACAAAGGACACACATCTGTCATTCATTTTCTTCATTTTAGCCCTGATCTGTCAGGCCTGTACTATGGATACGATGTGAAGAAGCTAAGCAGCCGTTTTGTGAACATGAGACCTAAATTACTAAATATGATTGAAAAAGAAGGTCCGCTGTTTCTATCCCAGACATATGAGTGGGGGAAACTGTAGGCCTACTTAAATAAAGTATTAAAATTGACCCAAAGCTATTTAAACTGATCTTTAAATATAGAGTCTGCTCCTGGACATTCCAGAATTCATAGGACAACTGTCCCTCTTCAAGGATCACTCCTCTATCCTTAAGCCTGCCTGTCTTCCTGTCCAAGATTCTCCCCATACATCAGCTTCTCTACCCTGATGCTCAACAGTCTAAATATACAACCTTGAGTCTCTACATCCAAGGACAGGACTTTCACGCAGCCACTGAAGTGTGTGAAACCAGATAACTTCATCTCAGCATCTCCACTACAAGCCATTTACTAAACCATCTGTAAAGACCAAGAAACCAAGTTTTGGCATCTAAACTTTGGGAAATCAGAGAATTTTAATAAAAAGTCAAACAGGCCAATGTATTGGAAGGCAAAAAAATACGGGCCTCTCACTTCTGAAGGACAGTTTTCAAGCCCTAAGAGCCACCGTGCTGTGCACCTGCTGGGCAGCATTGGGTTGCAGAAGCCCAGCTTCCAGCCCAGAAAAATACACCAGCCCATGGACCAAGGATTAGATGTAAAATTTGTAGCCCGTTACTGTTTAGAAAACCCCCAGAAGCTGTTATGAAGCCAGTTTTCCCGGACATCTCTTTTTCCTACAAGAAGGAGTGGTAGTCAGTCTCAGCAGAGTACCCTGGAAGCTGTGGCTTGGCAGAACAAAGCTGTGCTGGACTGGGTGGGTGCGTGGAAGCCAGGGCCTTATGCACACCAGGTAGATGCTTCCTTGCCGAGATACATCCCCCACCCCAGCTCTGGCTTCAAGCACAATCTTTGGAAAGAAGCGTTAAGTCTCGCTGCTAATCTTTCTAGCATTTCCATCCCATTTATTTAGTTTGTTTGCTTTGGTCTTTTATGGGACAGGGTCTTGTGGTGTAGCCTAGGCTGACCACGAACTTATAACAGCCCTTCTGTCAACAGACCAAAATTTATCTCTAGAAGACAGACATAGATTGAGGAATTCATGATAAAGATGCTCATCAGAGCCAAGCATCTACCCTTACTTTTCTTAAAACATATCTTGAAAGGCATAAAACCGTGAACACAAAGAGTCTTCCATTTTACATGTCCCACTTTGTCACCCACATGCAGGATGCCTTCAGGGAGCTTTTCAGTCCTTGCCCTGTTCTATCTCCTCAGTGCTCCTTTCCTTGGACGCTGGGGAGCCTCCTTACCAGGTGTGGTGGCACAGAGGACACAGGGAAGAGTCACAAAGCAATTCCTGTTCCTGGTTCCCTCCTAAGAGTACTTTGGAGCCCTGGTGGTCTTGCTGGCAAAATGGGGCTACAGATCCACCCCGTCTCCTTCTCAGATATGGCTGCTATCCTGGGTTTAATCACTAAACTTAAGCTATGTGTCTTGGGCCCTCTTTGGGGACCAGCAAGACAGAGGTCATCCCTTCCTGCCCTTACACATCACCTTGGCTGCTATGATAATTCAGTCCAAGAGCTGGAAAAGTGACACAGCCTGGAACAGGACACTTTCCACTGACCACAACCTTTGCTCAAGGTACACATGGGATGTGTTAACCACCGTCTTCTTGCTGTCCCTAGCCCCACTGTCGCAGTGTTTATTAATGTTTATTAACACTGCCCTAGCAAAAACAGCACAGACTGGGGAGCTTGGGGACCATTGAAAAGTGCCTCTCAGGGTTCTAGAGACTGGGAAGTTTAGAAGCTCAGCATCTGGCCAGGGCTGCTCTTGTGGTTTCCAGCAGTGCTGCTTGCACGTCCTTTGGAGGGAATGAGCGCTGCCCTTCACATGTGGAAGATGCACAGACACCAGCTTACTACCCACTTTGGCCCTTTCTCAAGGGTGCTAACCCATCCTAAGGGTCATACTGTTATGACTCATCACCTCCCAAACACTCCATCTTCAAATATTGCAATTACACTTCAGTGTACCACTGTGGGAAACACATTCAGACCACAGCATCCCATAAATCAGATAAAGCAGGTCTGCCTTTCCTAGCCTTTCACTCAGCGTAGGTATTTCTAGCCCAAAGCACCCTGGACTCTCACTCTATGAAAGCTCCCAGGAACAGTGGCCAGGAAGGATGACTTCTCAGATGGCCCAGGTCAACAGGAAAATCCTCCAGGCTTCATTACTCCCGTCTTCCACCCCCAGGCATCTCTTGTCTCTAGCAAATAGCTTCCAGTACTTCAGTGGTGGGTGGAGGAAGCCAGATGATAGCCTGCCAAAGAAGTTCACAGCCTCATTTCTGGAGCCTGTGAATATGTTATGCTATGTGGGGAAAGGAACTTTGTAGGTGTGATTAAATTATGAATCTTGAGATGGCAGATTATCCAAGTAAGCCCAGTGCAAATACAAAGATAATCACGGAGATTAAAGGCAGGGAGGTCAGAGGGTGAAAAGGAAGCTAAGGGGCAGAGGGAGACAAAAAAACAAGCCAGGGCAGAGGAGTGAGGGGAAAAGAAACAGACAGAGAGACAGAAACAGAGAGAGACAGACAGAGAGACAGAGACAGAAAGAGAGACAGAGAAACAGAGAGAGAAAGGCACAGAGAGACAGAGATAGAGAGAGACACACAGAGAGACAGAGAAACAGAGACAGACAGACAGAGACAGAGAGAAACAGACAGAGAGACAGAGAGAAACAGAGACAGACAGACACAGAGAGACAGAGATAGAGAGAGACACACAGAGAGACAGAGAGAAACAGAGACAGACAGACAGAGACAGACACAGAGACAGAGACAGACACAGAGACACAGAGACATCTGAATAGGATTATGGAGGAAGACACCACTAGTCAAGGAATCCAAAGGCCTCTGAAAGCCAGGAGCAGGGGAAGCAGGTGCTCTCACAGCGGCCTCCAGAATCAACACAGCCCTGCAACTCTGCTGATGTCAGGGACATTAAAGCTGTTTGGATTTCTGACCTCCATGTCTATAATCGAGAAAATAAATTTTCACTATGTTAAATGTGGTGGTTATCAATTATCAATGAGATTCGTTTGTGAGAGCAATTGATATTAAGGAACTTGTAAAGTAGTGGTGAAGACTGGATAAACTTGGAAGTTTGGTAGCATCCACAGAGGCTGAACACATGTTGATGTCATGAGTCACAGTTCCACTCTCAGGTGTAGCCCACAAAACTGTGTCTACAGGTAGGTGGGCAGGAGATGCCACCTGCTGTGTTCATAGCCGTGTCTGTGGACATTCCCAAGCCTGAGAATAGCCCAAATGTCTACCAGAAGCAAAGCAAACTGAGACACACAGACACAGTGAACGAAAAGAACGAGAAAAGTACAGCCCTACACAACATATTGTCTGAAGTGTAACAAGGGGGGGGGGCAGGCAGCAAGACATATTCCCAATGATGTTAGAAAACACACACACAACAAAAGAGTTCTGTGCTGGCAGAAGCCACCAGTCCTCCCTGGGTGCAGACATAAGGGGACCTTCTGGGTTGCTGGCAATACATTCTGTTGTTGATCTGCATGACACTACAGTTTGTACACAATCACTGGACTTGTGGTCCACACCTTTTAATATGCATGCTATGTATACACTAATAAAAGTGCTAAATAGAGATGGGGAGAAGATCCACGCCTTCATAAAAGTTTGTTCTCTCCGTTCTGGGACTCCCAGGTAGTCCACCTTCTTAGAGCCTGCTTCCGGTGCAACATGTCCTGTGAATATGTGACAAATGTTTATAAGGAACTACTTCACAGGGATTTTATTTAAGTAAAGGAAATCTGCCTAAGGGTATATTATCTTCCCCTTTGGGGATGGAAAAACTACAGACTAGCTTGTTTTTTGAATTCTCCCTTCCTTCAACACATATGAAGAGCTGAAACTCTCTCGTTTACATAATTTCCCTTTTTATGTCTCCGTGGAGTTTACTACCTCAAATTTATTTTGCGAAATTTTGTTAGCTATTCCATTAAGCCTTAATTAGAGTATAATGAAATTATAAATTCATAAAATAAAAACAAAAACCGTTGCTCCTACAAACGTTCAGTTCTTTAGTGAGGCTCTGGCTTTACCTGAAGTGGGGGAAGGAACCGTGGGGAAAGGAACCTGTGAAGGCTGAATCTCAGCCCAACAAGATGGATATGGGATGGAAGGGGACGCGGACGCAGACCCGGACCAAGGGCAAGGAGACTTGGGGGGGGGGGGTATCTTTCTTGGTCTACCCTGGGCTTCTGCCCATTCGCTCTCCCACCAGTCGCAGCTGTCAAAGCTCAGTGGCCTGGAGTGGAGACGGGGCGGGGCTTGGGGCGGAGGCGGAGCCTCGGAGAGCATCTTCTGGCCCCGGGGCCTGGACTGGCCCGCCGCCCCCACCTGCAGCGCGGCGGAGCGCGGGCGCGTCACTCCCAGCGGAAGCGCCAGCCCCGCGTCTGGCGAGGTGCGCGCCTCGCCGCTCCCGCTCCAGCGCTTCGTAGCCCGCCTGTGTCTGCAGGGCAGGGGCGGGGGGGCCCGGTGACAAGGACAGGGGACTGAGATCGCAATCGCCGCCGAATCGTCGACAGTCACCCAGCTCGGACGGCGCGTCCGAGCAGAAGCCGATCAGGAAGGTGGAGGACCACTGCGGATCCGACAGCGCGTCCCAGGTCAGTCCGCCCGCTGCACTTGGGAAAACTTTGGGATGCGGTGACAGCTGCGAGACTGAGGCACCGAGGGTCGCGAGGCCGTGTGGCCTCGGTGCGCCCCGCGAACCCCGCACATTTGACACCGCAGCTGCCAGTGTGGGGACCGAGACCCTTATACCGCGGACCACTACGGGCCACCGAGGGCCAGCGGGCTTCAGGGGCCTCCCGGGAGACTCCGGCTCGCCCGCGCCCCGCCGCGCGCCTCCGGGTTCCCGCAAGTCCCCAGCTCCCGTTGGCGGCTCGCGCTCGGACCCCGCGGGTCTGCGGATTCCACCGCCTTCGGGCCTCGCGACGCGGGAGGAGCGGCCCGGGGCCCAGGGCTGCGGGGTGGGAGCCCCGCGGCGGGAGCGGCGCGCACTCGGCCGGTGGAGCGCGCGGGTCGCGGGGTCCGGCAGGAGCGCGTGGCCGCAGGTGCCCGTGGCCGCTGGGCAGCGGAGGTACGGAGCGCGGGCTGGGGCCGCGGAGCCGATTGTAATCTCGGGCTGCAGGAACCAGGGTCGCCGGGTAGGCAGTCCGGTCCCTGCGGCGCCTGGGTGCGCACATCCTTGGCACCGGGCATCCAGACCCCTTCAGCCGAGAGCGGGCTGCAGAGCGGCGCCAGCCCGGGCGGAGGACCAGTGCTGCCCGCTCTCTGGCACGCCATCTCCCCAGCGAGGGCCGCGTGCTAGGCTACGCGGGGACCACTGCCCAGGGCCTCCCGGCACAAGCCTTTTTCTTGGGCAGCTGCCTGCCCTGGCTTGGAGTGGAGGCGACGAAATGAGCACCCCGCCCCCATCCGCGCCCCAGCGCTGTCGCCCCAGTCACCTTCCTTTGCCCTTCTCTGACAGCACCTTGGACTTGCTCTCTTCTGAACTGGGGAAAATCTGAGGAAACCAGGCACGGACCTTGGAGATACGCCGCCTGCACACTCAACAGTCTGGAAATCCAGTCACCTTGGTACCTCGCTGTTTCCCAGACACTTTTTGGAGGAGCAGGTTTGCAATTTCTACCCCGTCCTCATCCCCCCCCCCCCCGTCTCTGTCTCTGCTGAGGGAGGGAATCTTCTGAGGAGAAGATGGGATCTAGGCACCCCATAACCTAGCCCCAGAGCCCAAGGAGGAGCTCATGGGAGACATCATAGCTTTGTAACTATGTGAGGGAAACAGCCCACCTTATAAACTAACTCCTTCCCGCGGGCAGTTCCTGAATATTTCTTAGAAGACTGGAGACCCAAGAAAGCTGACTTTTCCTGAGCATCTTTTATTTGGCTCCGACTCTCTCCTTGCTGGGAAGAGACACGTTTTGCTTATGACCTCTGGCTGGCCTCATTCCAGTTGCTGTCTGGCTTTGGACCGCTTGCCCATCAGGACAGTGATTTTGAAGAGCTGATTGCGAAGAGAAAGCTGCAAGCCTCTAATCCTGGTTGGCTCCTGCTCAGGATTTTAGTCTTCTGTGGGATCCGTGGGCTCCCTCTGGACTGTGGCAGCACCTCTGCCCTTCACCCCTGCAAGGAAATTAATTGTCAAACAACTTGGGGGTGGTGGTGGAGGCACCCCTGTGTGAGCAGATGCAGGGCTTAGAAGCAACCAGGAAACAAACAGGAGTAAGAAATCCTTTTAAAAAGGCTTACATGATTCTGGGACTAAGAAAAGATAGAGATGCCATTGGCGTGTGAAACCTGGCATTTCCCTATTAGGTCCCACCAGTCCGGGGGACTCACATAAGCAGGACCTGTATTGGGTGATGGGTATTTGGAACCTAGTACTTACTGAATTCATAAGCAGTAAATGCCTCCCGAGTTTTAAACTCACAATCATCTACAGTAATGTAGATATTGCCCCCTCCCACCCCACCCCACCCCCACTTAGGAACAATACTCCCAAACATGGTAACTCTGGGAGAGCCCAGGTTCCCCACCTCTTTCACCTCAGGGCAGGAACTAGGGTAAGAGAAAGGACTGTTCTGAGCTTTAGAGCCGTATACCCACTTTATAGCTCCACAGCAAGACAACTGTTTTCTAAGAGGGAACACAAAGGAAAGTCTCTCTCCTGTCCTGATGAATAGAAAGCTGGGGACGGTGGGAGGACAAAGGCAATAGGAAGGATCAGCTCCAAGATGGCTTTCCAAGCATGTTAAGACTTATAACATGCTGGGTACCACACTAATCAGGTACCCCACTGGGCCCTGCCGTGGGATGTCCGTCATCTAAGAGGCAGGGAGATACTGAGATACTGTACTCCAGGTAGGCAGAAAGAAGGAATGACCTTGGGAGAGTCCAATCGCCTTTCCTACTCTCTGAACAAAGTATGGACTGAACCAGATGAGCACCGAGGGGTGGGCCTGCCTGCAAACAGACTCGAGCTAGGTTGCCGTGCGTGGGATCCGTTCCAGACTCATTTACAAACTAGGAGTCGTTGAAATGTGATAAACCGAACACTGTAGGGATTTCTAAACAAGGAATTAAAACACTCAACTCCAAATGGGAGAGATGCAGGCAACAAATCATCAGTGTTTATGCGCCTCTGAATAGCTCTGATTTCTTTTGGTAGGAGCTGACAGCTGGCTGACAGAAACCTCATCCAACGAGAGAAGAGACTAAACCTAAGTATGAAATTAGGAATGATGTCTTCAGGTAACTTTCTATTTCCATTCGGAGTGGGTGTCTGCAAGGGTGAGTGTGGCGGGTTTGCTCCATTTGTCAACAGATATTTTTTTTTCCCAAGGGCTCCTGAGTCTGAGGTGCCATGCTTTGCCTGTCTTCTAGTTTCCTGGTGGCAGAATAGAGAGCTGGGGATCCCAGCTTCAGCCTGCAAACTCTCCGTCCGTGCACACTATCTGATGCTTCTAGTGTCTCTGGTCTTTCTGAGCAGTTTGTTCATATGGCCAGTCTTTGGGGTTGTCAGCTACATAGGGTGGGGCAGCGTCTGGAGTCCAGATGATCTGTCCACGGACTTTTCAACCCACCTCTGGTTTTTGCCCTGTGCCTCACTGCCACCCTGCATGGTGCCTGGGCTTCCTGGGGCCTACAGGTCAAGGGTCATATATACCATATACATGGCAGCATTGATCACTCTGACAGCCCTCCTCTCCCTCCAAAGCTTATTTGAAGTTGCTCATTCGATAACACCTTTCCTCTAGAGCTGTCTTTGTCCTTGGAAGTATATTCCTTTGAGTCCCCCACCCAAAAAAAGGTAAATAAATTTTGAGTGGAAGCTTAACTAGCAAGGAACAGTGATGCATCCTAACTAAAGTTAAAGACTTCTACTTTTAACCAGGAATGAGGCTGGAGCGATGGCTCAACTCTTAAGATCACTGGCTTCCCTTCCAAAGGACCCAGGTTCAATTCCCAGCACCCACATTGCTCCTCACAACTGCCTATATCTCTTAGTTCAAGGGGATCAGATGCCCTATTCTGGCATCTGAGGGCACCAGCACAGGCATACATATGGGCAAACATTTATACACATAAAATAAAAGGCATACATATGGTCAGATGCTCATACACATAAAATAAAACATAAGAAAGAAATAAAATAGAGAGAGGGATTTATACCTACTTAGTAATTAGGATCGTCTAATAATGTAGGGACCCATAAGGAAAATCTAGTAAATTCTTACCAGATTCCACTCAATCTAATGAATCATTGCTTACAGAGTAAAAAAGTCATTTCCAATAGTCCATCTGTAATTTAAAGTTATTTACTTAGTTTGTGTGCACTTGTATGTTGTCATGTGTGTGCAGATGCACATAATTTTATATATATGGCATCCAGAGGAAAACCTTGTTTCATTTCTCAGGCACTGTCTATTTTGTGGTATGTGTGCATGGTGTGTGTGCATATATTTATGCACATTGCTCATTTGTGAGCACATGTTGGTTTACAGGTACGTGTGCGCGCGTGTGTCTCTGTGTGTGTGTGTGTGTGTGAGTGTGTGTGTGTGTGTGTGTGTGTGTGTGTGTGTGTGTGTGTTCTGTCTTCACTTTCCATATCCACCCTATGTTTATGTGGATGCTGAGGATCTGACTTCTGGTCCTCCCACTTACATACTAAGTCCTTTACAGACTAAGATGTCTCCCTAGCTGTTACCATTTCTTTAAAGTCTTTCACTAACTGGGAACTCACCAGGTAGGCTGGGCTAACTTGCTGATGCAGTGAGGCCCAGGATCTATGTATTTCTACTTCTTGAGTGCTGGAGTTACAGGCACGCACTCCCATTCCCATATTTCTTCTAGCATCAGTTCTGGAAGTCAAACTCAGGTCCTCATGCTCTCAAAGTAACTGTTTGAGCCCCCCCCCCCCCAAGCCCTCTTCCCAGCTGTTATTTTAAAAGGCTTTGGGTTTGGGATGCGATAGAAAGAGAAGGTTAAATTCTGAGATAAAATTCTTGAAAAGAGGAGTGAACCAAGCAGGAGGCACAATAGGAAACCTTCCTTCCGGTGCTAAGTTCACTCCCATGGGCACACAGCATACATATTATAAGACTGTCACTCCACAGATGATGAAGCCAACACCCCAGGAGGCCTTGACTAGGGTATACAGCTAGCATATATGAAAATTAGGGTTGAGCTCTGGGTCTGTCTGACTCTGCACCTGTTCCAGTCGACCTGTGACCTATGTGAAGGGCACAATGACACTGAGAAAGTGTCAGTAAAGGAAGAAAGCAAATGGGCTGACTGCATGTCCGTCTACATGGTCTCAGCGCCGGGTTCTCAGGGTGCTTCCTACAAGAGGAAAGACCGTTCCAGGCAAGAGAAGTGGGTCTTCATCAAACACTCTACAAAGAGAAATCATAGTCAAATGTCAGGTTTGGGGGGCTTACAGATTGATCTAACAAGGGTATCGACCCCCTCCGAGAGGGTGAAGTCCTAAAGACAGGGTTGTTCTAGTAAGGCAGTGACTGGCCCTAACCTCTGGGGTCCTAACCTCTGACATGTCTGACAGTCCTCTTCTAAAAACACTGAAGTTTCAACAGTAACAGATGGCCCTATGAAATATTAAAATTCAAGTGGACTAAGAAGCCATTACAGCTCAGTGTGGAAGCACATGCCTATGGTAGTAGATACTCTGGAGACTGAGGCAGAAGGATTGCTGGAGCCCAGGTGTTCAGGCCAGAGTCAGCAACCAACATAATGTCAAGGCTGGGAAGCCAGCTCACTTGGTTAACTACTTGCCATGTTAATCTGAGGACCCGAGTTTGGTCTCCAGCATCCACATAAAAGGTGCACACTTGCAATCTCAGCACTGGGAAAGGAGGCTCAGCCCGATCCCTGGGCTCTCTGGCCAGCTAAACTTAGCCTTCTCAGAGATCCCTAGGAACTTATCATAAGTAACAAGGTGGGTCGCTCCAGAAGGACACTGGAAACTGACCTCTGGCTACACACAGGCATGTCCCCACCCCAGTGAACATGCACCGACATCATATGCAACCGTGATTTACAAACAGAATTTATTCCAGTGAAAAGTAAGCCTCCTAGACTCTTTTTTGCTGCCATCATCTACATAATAGAAGAAGCAGCCAGTTGGTACTCAGCTCAACCTCCCTGACACCCTGCGGTCCACAACATCCCCATTTCTGAGGGATAAAGAAGAGGCCGCTGCCCTCTCAGCTATCCCAATCTCTACTTTGTTGAGAGTTCCCTGTCTTAGAACCTTCTGACTCCAGCCTTGGTGAGAGAAAAGCTGTGAGCATAACTGCTCAGGATTTGGGTTGTAGAAGAGGGCTGTGTGTGTGTGTGTGTGTGTGTGTGTGTGTGTGTGTGTGTGTGTGTGTGTGTATAAAGTAAACTAAAGTCTTTCCATCTTTCCACACACTTAAAGGCTCTTAGACTTAAGAATGAGAACAACCAAATAAGAGTCTTCGTGTAATATTGAAAGTCAGAGCAGGGCAGGATGGCATAGGCCTTGGGGTCAGAGGCAGTCAGATCTCTGTGAGTTTGAGACCCAACATGGTCTACATTGTGAATTCTAGATATCCAGGACAATGTAGTGAGACCTCATCTCAAACAAACAAGAAGTCAGAGCATTGTAACTTGTTCTTATTAAAGTGTCTATTTCGCAAGCATGACTTTGGCCTAAGGATTTTTTTAAACTTGTTTTTTGTGATTGCTCTTGTATCCTTTCTTGGCTTGGATACTAAGTGGTTTCTGTACTTGATATTTTGTTCCAATGCCTCCTAATTTCTTTGCATATTAAACCAGTTTGTATATGAAAACTGGAAAGAAGTGGTTTCTGTGGTATTCTCATGCGAACTTTCCAATGCTTTCCTTCCAGAGTAGACCTGCAAGTTGGTACCCACACTGCCATCCTAATTCCTGCATCCCACATCTCAGGTATGTTCTGATGGTAGAATAGCTCTTCTAGACTTCGATGATTTGGGAGAGGAAACCAAAGCATTTGCATCTTCAGGCTGTGCATCTGTTCCCTCAGTGCTTTTCTGTGCTTCAGGAATGATATTAAAACAGAGGAGTTCAATTTGGAGTTCCACCATTTGTGGGCTTATTCATGGCAATGCCAATGGAACATCCAACAAGAAATATTATTATTTTTAAAAAAGAAATATTATTATTAATGATACCATAAGAACTGGGCTGGGCTGTGAAAGGAAGGTCTCATATGACCTACCTTTGCATATGTTGACCTTTTCTGTATAGAGGCGCCTATAAAACCCAGAGTGGTGCTGTATGGAAGAATGTGTGGAAATATACTGTTTAAAGAACAGATGCCTCTAAATACAACACCCTGTTGAAAAACGGAGCATCACTGGGACTTGAGAGGCCTCTGGTGACCCTCCCAGATGACACTGGTTTCTCTCCTCCATCAGCGCCCACTCTCCCTTCGGATGCTTGTCATAGTTGTCCTCTTTGCTTTCGTCATTGTCCTCCATTTATAATAGACTCCTAAGAAAGAGAACATTAACTAGACAGTGAGCACAAAGCCAGATGATGAAGGAAGGCTGATATTGCCTGTATGTGGTGAAAGTCTCAGAAGGTGAGCTGGCCCAGGATGCGTGAGTACTTGTAGGACCCCTAGGCAGGGTCAAGAATGAGTCCTGGGATTCCTGGGGCTCATCTTAATATGGACTCTGCCTGGACATGGTGCAAAGCAGTGACTGAGTACCCAAAGGGTGTGGGGCTGTTTGTTTAACCTTTCTCTCCCAAGCCCACCAGGACTTGCCCTAGGATGTCAGAGCCGAGTGAGTGAGTCAGAGCAGAGCTAACATGAGCACTATTTGGGGACAGCATGGGGGTAGGGGGAACATGGAGACGAGTCCGGACATAGCAAGTAAAGACCAGAACTGAAGCCAGGCTGCAATGTGCTTTGGTCCTCGGGGGAAAGATAGACCGTGGTGGATGACTGCACTGAGCATGTCTGTGGACATCCTGGCAGGTCCCTCCAGCATTCTCTGGGGCTGGGGGGGGGGGCTCTCTTCCAGGGTCTTTGGCTTCCATGGCATAGCGCTCTGTTTTTCTTGTTTACCATTTGATCTCAGTAGGTTCCATCCTTCAGTTAAGTCTTGAGACTATGTTCCAGTTGTCACCTGAAGGTTTGGCTAAATATAGGATTCTAAGCCGAGGGCCATTTCTCCTTCAGATGTTTAAAGACACTTCTTCTGCATTGTGTCTCATTGCTATTGTTGATATACCCCAATCTATACTCATGTTTGATTCCTTGGTATGTGACTTATCCCCAAACCCAAGGGCCTTCCTCTGCCATCAAGACTGTGGAATCTTCTGGTCTGTGCCCTGGAAGTGCACACGCCCATGTTATGGGAAGTGCACACGCCCATGTTATGGGAAGTGCACAGGCACAAGTTATGGGCAAGTGCTGTTTCACTCAGTGAAATGCTCTCCTTTTGCCTTTCGATTGGATAATTCTTTATTCCCCAGGCCTGGGACCCCCCTCCCCACTTTTGTGGTGGATTGCTTCTCGTGCTCCCTGTTTGATATAGTTGCCTTGCTGACATGGAGATAAAATATTCTGACCAAGAGCAACTTGGAGAAGAGAGGCTTTGTTTGCCTTACACTTCCAGCTCATAACCACTGGGGGAAGTCAGGGCAGGACTCCCTCCTGGTCCTGTTTCATGTAGCCTAGCTTCCTTATACATCTCATATCTGCTTAGCAGTGGTGTGGTCCTCAGTGGGCTAGGTGCTTCTTCATCAGTCACTAAGCAAGACGTTTACCCATAGGCCAGACTGATCTAGGCAGTTCCTAAGGCAAGTCTTTCTTCTCATGACTCTAGGCTGTGGAGTTGATGGTTGCTGTTAACTTGGACACTGATCTACCTCTTTTTCTTGCTAGAAATATTGTTTGGATGCTGGAATTCCCAGACTGGATTTCTGGTTGTTTTTCCCCCCCTGTTGGGAGTTATTTTTGTTTTGGGAGATGGAGGGTCTCTCTGTGAGGCTGGCTTTGAACTTGTGGTCCTTCTGCTTCTCCTTCCTGAATGCTGGGATTACAGTCTGGTGCCACAAAGCCCGGCTTTTTTCCTTTATCTTTCACCGCGTTTGAAGATTCTCAGCACTACTGCCATCCCGTTTGCTACTGAGCTTTGCGGGCCTCTTTCATGTTCTTTTGAGATTTCATGGTCTCTGAATATTCTTCTTCACAGAGTCTTTCTCCCACCCATCCTTGCTCCCTCAGGGATACTGAGTTTTTGAAGCTTTTATCTATTGGCTCATGACTAAAGGGCTGGACGGGAGGACCAGTGAGAAGGCTGGTGCACACTCGGGTGATGCTTGTCACTTGTGAGTCTCATTGTGGATGGCCCCGGTGACGTGTGAAACCCTTTGGTATTCTCTAAGGCAGGTAGGCTGTTGAATGCAGGCCTGAGCAGCCTTCGCCCCAGGGGTCGGTGTCTTCTGTCAGTCTTTCTGCAGCTGGTGTGGAGGGTGGGATACACTTCAGCTCTTTTCAGACAATCGCTTCCTTGTCTTCAGTCCAGAGACCCTGGGTCTTAGCATTTTCAGAGAACAGAGCCCTAGGTGGCCCCAGGGTGGAAGCAGGGCACTGTCTGTCACCGGTGGCCTGGAGTTGGAGGAGCCACCCCTTAGCCACACTTCCTGAGCTTTCACAGGTCAGCGTGGCCCAGGGATCTGAGTGAACGTGGAGTTGGTGTACTGGCTGGGGATGGAGTCTCGGACTCAGGGAGTGTGGGAGGCTTTCTGCTGCTGTCCCTGGAGGTCTCAGGGGAGCAGCAAGGCTTGCCTGCTCCCTAGCATCCTTTGACTCTTCTTACTGTGGAACCCCAGTTCTAATGCGCCCTGCTGTAAAGTGTCTGTGTTGTGCATGGGGTCAGCTCACTTTAGGCCTTCCAGGATGCTATTTTCTCCCCTGTTTTCTCTCTGGCTTTGTGAGTATATGTCTTTTAAAAAACTCTTTCGTTTGGGGAGGTTTCAGGAGGGAGCAAAATGAGCTGTGTGCATTCTGCTGTATAAGCCCTAACCCTAGCCATCTGTAGCCATATTTGCAGAATTTGGTTCTGCCCCTATAAACAGAGCTTGTCATCACAGATAATTGCAGATTAGGCTTCACCATCTTTCTTCTTCTTTTGTCTGTCTGCAAAAGTCTTTTTCTAACGTTAATTTAAAAAATATGTATTATTACTCTTGTGTGCGTGGAGACATGTCATGGTGCACGGGTGGAGGCCGAAGGACAACTTTCTGGCATGGATTCACTCTCTCCCCCTTTATGTAGGTTCACGGGCTTGAACCTGGGTCATCAGGCTTGCACAGTGACCTTTGCCCATGAGGCCTTCTTATTGACTTCTTAATTTTGTTTGTTTATTTGTTTGTTTTGGTGCTGGGGACAGAACTGGGAACCTTTCACGGTCTAGGCAAATGCTCTACCACTGAATTACATGCCCAGCCAAACCTGCTAAATTCGTACACAATCTTCAAAAAGAAGCTCCGTTATCTGACTTCTGAAAAGCCTCATTTGTTCCTAACTGACGAAAACTGTTTAAATCTTGTGAACCTTGCTATAACCGGTTCCGTATAGCATCTTCCAGGTCTCTGTGAGCTCCTCAGGACAGGCTGGTATCTCTGCAGCTCTGCCCAGCACCTATCAGGAACTTACAGATGACAACGCTGAATTCATCTCTTTGCGTGCCGACTCTGCCTTCCCCCTGTTGGCCTTCTGATCGCTGTGTACTCTTCCCTCTAGTAAGGGACTAGTCTGTTAGTCACCTCTCCTATTTCAAACAGAAAATTCCCATCCCAAAATCCTAGTCCTTTTTATTTCTTTATTTTTGAGCCAGGGTCACACTCTCTAGCTCCCACACTGGCTTTAAACATATTCTGTGGACCAGACTGGCCTCAAACTCATCATGATCTTCCTGCCTACACATCTCAAATGCCAGGATTACCAGAGTGATCCAGCAGCTGGGAGTCAGTGATCAGCCCGTTTACTGTGCTGTGCTGGCATTGCATAGAACTGGACAGCCACCTTGGTGGAGAAGTGTTCCTAGTTCTCATCTATACAATGACAATGCATGGTATGAACTAGGGACAGCGTCTTATGAGGCCTTGGTTACAAAAAATAATAAAATATGCTCTAAATAATGAGAAGATCCAGAGACTAGGAGAAACACTACCTTTTTAAAATTTATTCAGATTATATCTACATGCTCTACATGTCACGTTTATAAAACCTACCTCTGTCTTCTGCTGTAAACACAGATGAAAGACAAACTTTCCTTTAGCTCAATATAAAGTGATGATTATTATTACCCCCATCATGAAATTCTCTGTTGAGGAAGTCTGAACCAGAGATATTTAAATAAATAAATTAAACATGTAATTTTAGTGCCAATGGTAAAGATTAAGAGATTATAAATCCTCCATTTCTCCTTTTAAAGTTTTTTTTACATTTGATTTTCTCTGTCTATGTGTGTGTGTGTGTGTGTGTGTGTGTGTGTGTGTGTGTTGCCTGCTTGTATGTCTGAGCACTACCTGCATGTGGGTTGCCTGAGGAGAACACAAGCAGACATCAGATTCTCTGGAACTGGTACCACAGTTTTGAGCTGGGAATTGAATCTGGACCCTCTGGACGAGCAGCCAGTGCACTTAATGACTGAACCATCGCTCCAGTTTCTTAAATAATAATAATTTTCTATAAGATCTGTTCATTTAGGTTTGTGTGCATGCATATGCACGTGTGTGGTCTATGCATTGGTTGGGGGAATGCACGGACTCGTATGCTTATGCTAGTACAATCACACTTTGCTTCTTTTTTTTTTTTTTCTGAGACAGGGTTTCTCTGTATAGCCCTGGCTGTCCTGGAACTCACTTTGTAGACCAGGCTGGCCTCAAACTCAGAAATATGCCTGCCTCTGCCTCCTGAGTGCTGGGATTAAAGGCGTGTGCCACCTTAATATGAATGTTTAAGCTATGTTCTTCAAGAGCAGAAAATAAGCAGACTGTTGTTAAATATGAAATTTAGGAAAAGACTTGAGTTCCTGCTCTAAGGAAGAATTTAAAGAAACGTTTTAACTTACAATTCCATAAAAGTTACTATTACTCTGAAATTTCTTTTATTTTTGCAATTTATGATTTTGCTCTGCTTCAGTTAATAGCAAAATCTCATCTATGTCCTGATCATACGTATTTCAAAAATAGACAAAATGACAAGATGAATACAAGTTGGATATTGAGTCTTACTGTCATTTTTTTTTTTTTTTTTGATAACCAGGTATTGATTTCTGACTTTTGAAGATGGATGAAGGCTCAGAAGTTTCAACGGACGGAAATTCTTTGATCAAAGCAGTGCATCAGAGCAGGCTTCGCCTCACTAGACTTTTGCTAGAAGGTGGCGCCTACATCAACGAGAGCAACGACCGTGGGGAAACCCCTTTAATGATTGCTTGTAAGACCAAACATGTCGATCAACAGAGCGTCGGTAGAGCCAAGATGGTTAAATACCTTCTAGAGAACAGCGCTGACCCCAACATCCAGGACAAATCTGGGAAAAGTGCCCTGATGCACGCATGCTTGGAAAGAGCCGGCCCAGAGGTGGTGTCCTTGCTCCTCAAGAGTGGGGCGGATCTCAGCCTGCAGGACCATTCCGGCTACTCAGCTCTGGTTTATGCTATCAATGCAGAAGACAGAGATACCCTGAAAGTCCTCCTTAGTGCTTGCCAGGCCAAAGGCAAAGAGGTCATCATCATAACTACGGCGAAGTCACCCTCTGGAAGGCACACCACCCAGCAGTACCTAAACATGCCTCCCGCGGACATGGATGGGAGCTACCCGCCGGCCACGCCTTCGGAAATTGACATCAAAACAGCCTCGTTGCCACTTTCGTATTCTTCTGAGACGGACCTGACCCTTTTTGGCTTCAAGGATAAAGAGTTGTGTGGGGGCAGTGATAACACATGGGACCCAGACTCTCCCCGGAGGAAGCCTGTGATAGCCACTAATGGGCCCAAGCTATCCCAGGCCCCAGCCTGGATCAAGAGTACCCCGTCATTAAAGCACCAGGCCAGAGTAGCCTCCTTGCAAGAGGAGCTCCAAGATATCACTCCAGAGGAAGAAATAGCCTACAAAACCAACGCGCTGGCACTCTCTAAGCGGTTCATCACCAGGCACCAGAGCATCGATGTAAAAGACACGGCACACTTGCTCAGGGCCTTTGACCAGGTCAACTCAAGGAAAATGTCATATGATGAAATAAATTACCATTCCCTGTTTCCAGAAGGAAACCAGACAAGCATGGAGATTCCCACTGACCAGGACCCAGACTCTAACCAGATTTTTGCCTCCACGCTGAAGAGTATAGTTCAAAAGCGAAACTCTGGGGCCAATCACTACAGCTCTGATTCGCAGCTCGCTGAGGGCATCACTCCTCCAACCTTAGAAGATGGAAAAGCTGCAAAGAAAAAGATCTTCGCGCCATCTCCTTCCTTGCTTTCAGGGTCCAAAGAATTAGTGGAGCCTGCCCCTCCCGGCCCCCTGAGCAGGAGGAATCACGCGGTGTTGGAAAGGCGTGGTTCAGGGGCTTTCCCCTTAGATCACAGTCTCCTGCAGAGCAGACCCGGCTTTCTGCCACCCTTGAATGTGAATCCTCACCCACCCATTACAGACATTGGTGTCAACAACAAGATCTGCGGCCTGCTTTCTTGTGGCCAAAAAGCGCTTATGCCGACCGCCCCTATTTTCCCGAAAGAATTTCAAACCAAAAAGATTCTGTTAAGGAGGCAGTCCCTGCAGACGGAGCAAATTAAGCAATTAGTCCATTTTTAAGGGCCCATTAGGAAACACGTTATGTTCAAATGTCTGTATCAGAAATACATAGACTTAGAGAAGAAATCCTAACTATATCCTTTTAAGTCTTAGCTAGTGCATCGCAGCTAGGCAAATCAAAATATAGTGTGTTTTGTATTAGGTACCGTGAGCACAGCTTAATACATAGCTTCTGAGGGAATTCTAACAAAATGAAAGCTGGTTTTTTTTTTTCTCAAAATGTCCAATATTTATCAACTTTCATGTGGTCCACGTTTTTTCATCTAATCAAAACATCACCAAGAAAGAAAGTTGCCCATGTTAGAAACACTTTTAACGTTTCAGATTGGCTTCACGTTCTATTATGAAACAATGCTCTCAAGTCAGTAATTTTGTGGACACTTTATGTCGACAAGGTTGTGGTTTTTCATGTTGCCAAAATCATTAAACAAAACACTGACATCAGTAAAGCGAAACTACAAAGGAAAATGTTGACTCAGGCAGGTAAAAGTCTAATTAAAACCTTTAAAGCATGAAAACTAGATAGACAGAGCCAGCAGTGTTCCTGTGGCTGCTAAATCTGCATCAGAGTGGCAGCTGGGGGTCGGGGGCGGAGGAGTTGGCTCATTGGCCCCCCTGCAAGTCGAATGGCCCCAGTTTGGATTCCCAGAATGCACTGTGACACATAGACAGAGTAATGCAAGCATCTGTAATCCCAGCATTCCCTGTGGGGAGATGGGTGGAGCCAGGAGAATCCCCAGAAGCGCATGTCTCAGATAGTCTGTCTACACTGAAGTAAAGAAACCCTGTATCAAACAAGGGAACAAGGATGACTGATACCAAAGGCCGTCCTCTGACAGGCCGACTTCTCATTCTCCAAACTGTCAGAGCGAGGCAGCAAGCCGTGTACCAAATCCTGTTGTTCTTATGCCATACATTGCTTTCAAACAAACTTGCCAATCATGTTATCTTATGGAATTACTCCTCCTGCTATTTTTGAGTATTTTATCCATAGGTTTCCCATATCAAGATACTATAAAAAGTAAAAAGGATGCACCCTGATATACATTATTCTTACCTTCCCAAAAGAAACACCCAAAATAGACTGGGGGGCGGGGAGCAAGAAGTTTAGGAATGAACACAAATGGGAATTAAATGCTTGCTTCACGTTAAAAAAGAAACACTGATTAATAGATTAGTTTAGTTTAGCTAAAATTACAAAATCCAAGTAGAAACCTAATCATAAGGTGTATTACAGGGTCACTACTAAGCAATATCTTTATTTCGGATATATAGTTATTAGACAATCATATTAAGATATATATAAAGATAACGTCCTTGGTGTGACACCTGGATCATCTAGTATTTTAGGGTCTATGAATAACTTGTAACAAAATACACATTACTATAAGATATTTAAAAAATGACAATATTACCTACATGACTTCAAAGTGTAGTGTTCACAGAATTCTTCACTCCGGCAGTTCTGAAGCAAAGACCAACTGAAGCACTAGAAAACCAAGGGTGTGAGTCTAATGACATCATCTCCAGCTTCCTTTCTTTGCCCAACAGGTGGCATGAGGCCTTTCTTGGTAATTTGATATAAGCATTTTGAAATGTACATAGAAATTATTTAATTATTTGTGGCTTTTATTTAAAAAACTAAATTGCAGGTTTTTCCATTTAATGTTTTGAAGAGACTCAATTACATTAGAAATATTTTTTATTAATAAATTAAAATTGTACTGATATTTCTAAGTAGCTGAATTCCTTTCACAAGTTTTAATATCACAAAAAGTACTTGACCTCACATGGTAAGGCGACAGTTTGGAAGAATATGTAAATAGAGTAATTCATTATCAAGGTGGTATCAATAAAGATTTAAAATATCATTTTGACTAAGTTTTATTTCTCCTTCAAATACTAATAATATTTCAACATAATTTCAAAAGAAATTGTTCCACACATGTACTTTAAATAACGAAAAGATAAGAGTAACTTGTCTTCCCAGCATGAAAACACAATTTGACATGATTAAAACTTTGATGACCATCACCATAATTTTTAACCTTCTTGAAATCCTAAGCTCACCTTAGATACCTGGGTTGTTAGAGTCTAGCTGTAAAGCTACTCCACCAGGCTTCTTACTGCACTAAATGGAATGTGTCGCTGGGCATCCATGATGAGTCTTCAAAGTTTCTTACAGGAATCGTGTGTGTGTGTGTGTGTGTGTGTGTGTGTGTGTATTTTACATTTATGTTTGAATTTCATATAGAGTTTGATTTAACATTAGCTTAAAGGTCACCTTTAAGTGGGCGGTTTTACAGGTACAGTTCTTAGTTCCGGATGAGCAGGATTCCTTAGACTACAGTTAATATAGACCCGAGGGCTCGCCATTTAGAGGGGACAGGCAGCCTTGTTACTAAGATGAGCTTGACATTGCCTCTCCTGAGAAGGCAGTGGCACCTGCCTAGTGTCTCCTTGGTGGATATGCTCAGGACAGGCATCTAGCTACAAAGCCCTTTCCAAATCTCCTTCTGTTCCTAGTAATTGTGATTCCTGTATTTGCTTAACAGAGATACTGCATTCATTTGGAAGGTAACGTTTGTGGGTGATGAGTCTAGGAATGATAGAGCTAGCAAGCCAGTCAGCTGTAGCAGACTGTCCCCCAGCCTCGGCATGGGGCATGACAGGTGAGTCAGTCTGAAAGAACAAGGTTACTTCATTTGCAGGGAAACAAATAGAAACAGGTATCGCCATGTTAAGCCAAACATGCCAGACTTAGGCAAATATACATATTGCCGTGTGGAATCTAGATTTAAATATATATTTAAATGTGACTACCATATGGAAATGTAAGCAGGACTATTTGGGGAGGGAGACTGGCTGGAAGGGGAGCAAATCCTGTATGAATATATTAAAGTGAGGCTAGAGAGATGGTTTGGTGGGTAAAGTACTTGCTGGGCAAGCTCGAAGAGATGAGCTCACATCTTCAGCTTCACATAAAAGCTAAGCACAGCTACCAGTCAGGGAGGCAGAGTTAGGAGCAGGAATGGGGTGGGGGTGGGGGTAGGGAGGTGGGTGGCTAGCCAGTACCAGCATAGCTATGAGCCAGGGAGACAGAGGCAAGAGCCTGGGGGGGGGGGGGGCGAGTGGGGAGTGGCTAGCCAGTTCCAGGTTTATCGAGGGTCCTTGTCTCAAAAAATAAATAGGGAACAATAAAGGGGGACATTCAAGATTGACCACTGGTTTGCACACTCACGCACATGCACACGCATGCACACACACACACACATACACACACACCACACCCCTTGACATACCTCACATACAAATATATGTTACAATTGTTGCAAGGTAATTCCATCCAGGAACACGTAGATACTCATAAAGCCGAAGTAGAAAGATTGTACTACTGGCTGGCAGTGCTGCGTGTGGAACTTGCCCAAATCCTGCAGCCCCGAGCCTCACCATCCTTTACCTTTTGTGAACAGCCCCACATCCTGGTTGCCACACTTTGGTTAGCAAAAACTATCGGCAGAAGTCAAAAAGGCAAGATCTGCCAACTATGCCCAGCAATGCTTCTCACAACCAACCTGCCCTTCCTCCCTCCCTCCTTACCTTCCTCTTTTCCCTCTCTTTCTTCCTTTCTCCATCTTTCATTCTCTCTCACCACCACCCCCAACTCTCTGTAGAGTCACCCTATATTTTCCAGGGGATCCAGAACTTCTGGGCTCAAGTGAGCCACCTGCCTCAGACTACCAAGGAGCTGGGAGTGCAGGCAATACCTCTGTGCTTGGCTTAAAATCTAAATTAATAAAAAGCTTAGTCCAATTGGAAGCCATGATTCTTAGATTAATAATTATATTTATATAGCCCTGTTTAGTGCCCGTATTCTTTAGATCACATTTATTTTGTTTGGTTGGGATTGGGTTTCACTATATAGCTCAGGCTGGCCTTGAGTTGAAAACTCTCAAGCCTTAGCCTCTCGAATGCTGGAGTAGCAGGTATGTACTACCACACCTGGCTACTATTTTTTTTTTTTTTGATAGTTTCTTATCTTATCCATGCACAGCTGGCGTTTGGATCACAAATCCAAGTTCCTAGGCGAGCCAAGCGCAGAAAATCCATCAGATATGGTAGGCTCACCTGTCAGCCTCCCAAGCTGACACACTGTCTCTGTGAACCTTCTCTAAAAATCTATGATTAGAGGGAAGCAATGGGAAGAGAAGGCTGGGAAGGACTCCACTCTGCTGAGATGCAGGATCAAATCCGCACTGAGAGGCAGTCGGGATGCAGGAGGCTCAGTACGTAGGGTTAGGATGGTCAATGACAGATAAAGGAAATAGACAACTCCAGTTAATCACTAGCTTGGTACAGTCGGTGTGCGCTGGAACTGCCATCGGGCCTGGATCACGTGACTGGAAGATTACTCTGTGTCTACTACTGATCCAGAATTCCTTGATCAACTGTGGAAGATCTGATTCTGGGGCTGGCATTTAAACCCGAATGTACATGTAAGAAGAAGAAGAGCTGTGGTTTGAAGTGAAAATGTTCCCGGTAGGCTCCCATACTGAACATCGCTCTTTAGGCTGGTGGCTCCACTTTGTGATGCTGGGGTCTTTCCGAGGTGGGGCCTGGCTGGCAGAGAAGTCACGTGGCATGCACTTTTCCAGGGTCCTGGGTCACTATCTGCACCCTGTTTGCTGTACAGAGGACAGCCACAGCCATATGGTCCAACCACGCATCCCACCCCATGGTGGACTGAAACCCTCCAAGCCCATGATGCCAAATAAAGCACTCTCTCTTCAGTTTTTCTGCAGGTGATTTGTCACATTGATTTACAACTAATCAATGCAAGAAGATGAAAAATATGATAAAGAGTCTGCAAAACAGTTAATAAAAGAAGTAATATTTGGAGGCTGGAGAGATGTCTCAGCAATTAAGAGCACTGACTGCTCTTCCAGAGGTCCTGAGTTCAATTCTCAGCAACCATATGGTGGCTCACAACCATCTGTAATGAGATCTGATGCCCTCTTCTGGTGTGTCTGAAGACAGTAATAGTGTAGTAATACATTAAGTAAGTAAGTAAATAGTAGTATTTAGCTCAAGAAGAGTCTGTTGTGATTGGCTGGCCTTATATACTGAAATGGATGATGCCATGCCTTAGCCCAAAGTCTTCAAGTGCAATCAAACATGACTAGAAAATACGCTACTAGAATATTTCCACTAGGGCTGCCAATCCAGGAGAAGCTTGTCCTAGGGAGAGAGAGGTGCCATTCCTGGAGACACTCACTGGGGAAGGCTGTGGGTCAGACACTCACCAGGAGGGCCTTTTACTTCATGATCTTTGAGATTGTCTTTACTTGTTCTAGACGATAGGGAAAGTTGAGGGCAGATTCTGGGATTTCAGTCATGTCACAGCCTTCTGCATTGTTTTTGTGCTCACTCACTGTTGGTTGGGATGACACAGGTTTTGACTGCCCAGGAAAACATTTCAATCCAAATCAATTTTCTCAAATTGGAAAAACAAAAACAAAAACAAAAAACAAGCTGGCCCCTGCAACTGTGAGTCCTTACTGGGACCAAGAAGTGGAAACTGATGGAACATTCTGGCCAGTGCAGATGTCTATCCTACAGCAGGCAGCCATGATGGAGCAGTTCTAAGAACTACAAACTCAGAGGGAACGAAGGCGGTAGAACAGAAGGACCTCGCTGGGTAAAGCTCTTAAATTACCATGGGCTGTGATAAAGTGAGTTATTACAGTCCCATGCTGGCAGAAGTACCAAAGGGTGGTGTACAACAGGAGAAGAGGAATGTGTGCATGCGTGTGTGTTTGTGTGTGTGTGTGTGTATGTGTGTGTGTGATGCTGGGGATTGAACCCAGGACCTTTCACATGCTGTGGTAGCTTGAATGAGAAGTACCCCCATAGGCACAGTATTTGAGTACTTTCTTCCTAGTTGGTGGTGCTGTTTGCTGGGTGATTGGATCTGTAGCCTTGCTGGTAGATGTCTGTCGCCGCAGGGAGCTTTGAGGTTGGTAGCCTGGCCCCACTTCTAGCTCACCATGTCTACTTCACGTTTGCCATTGAAGATGTGAGCACTCGACTTCCTGTTCAGGCTGTCTGCTACCATCCCTCTGGGCACCATGTTAGACTCTTATCCCTTTGGAACTGTAAGCCAAACTAAATTCTCCCTAAGTTGCCTTTGCTCATTGTGCTTTACCACAGCAACGGGCGTGACCAACACACATTAGACAAGCTTTGTCCTGACCCCAGGAGTTTTCTTTCTTAATCAACCCTTGAGCTGATAAAGAAGCAAGACTTTCAGACACAAATATCTTAATTAAAAATTTGGGCTTTTGTTTGTTCTTTCATGCCAAGAAAAGAGAGAGAGAGAGTCTTAATCTACAGCAGCAATGAAGCACAGACGGCTCAGGCCCCAGAGATCGTGGGACAAGCTCTCCAGCAAGCCTAGCACAGGCACAAAGGCAATGGGAAGGATCCGGGAGACTGGCCAGCCACCGCTCCACACACTCTGTAACTGCGGGCTGTGTGGGAAGTTTTATTGTCTAAGATTATGAAGGAATTTAAATATGTAGTAGAGTCAACATCACTATGGGAGTGGGGTGAGATGGGGTGAAGTCTTTAGAAAGTAGGGTTACGGTGCTGGATAGATGGCTCAGCAGGTAAGAGCACCGACTGCTCTTCCAAAGGTTCAAATCCCAGCAACCACATGGTGGCTCAAACCATCCGTAACAAGATCTGATGCCCTCTTCTGGAGTGTCTGAAGTCAGCTACATTATACTTACATATAATAAATAAATAAATCTTAAAAAAAAAAAATCTTGAGTAGTTGGCTGGTGGTGGCACAAGCTTTAAAAACAAAAAAGAAAGTAGGGTTACTTAAAGATTGTCTTTCTTAGAATGGAAACTAGGTCTAGAATTAGTGAAGGTTTTCATTTTTCTCTCCAAACTGGTATGGAGTAGCATCCGTGACCCCCTGAGAAAGAAAGCTCTAGCTGGTTTCTTCCCTGTCCTGTGCCATTTAGCCAGGTTCCATGCTGGTCATGCAAGCTTTTCTCTGCTCCATAGTGGACTGGTTATGGAACCACAGCCCCGTGAACCACAGCCCCTTTTCTGCTTCCAGAAGGGCTGTGATCCCTGGAGAGTCCAAGCACCTCAGCGGCATCTTAAGGTTTCTTCTCAGCTGTCTGGGGTCTTCCCTACAACCTGGATGGAGTCTCATCATGGAGGTCACAGGGAAATGTTTGGAGATCAGATGTCTGTTCCGTTTCCTCTTCCCTGAGAGGCAGGAAACCGTAGGTTTCTTCCAAAACCATGTGACAGGTCAAATTGTGGTCCCAGCTTACGGATAAATGGGTGTAAAGAAGAGAGATGAGTCATGACAGGAAAATCAGAAAAGTAATGTGGATGTGGCCGCTAGAACAGTAATTCTAGTTCCTCTGCGGGCCTGTCTACGTGAAACCCTGACAGAAGTCCTTCTTGAGCCAGCAGACTGGATCAATCTCATTTTCTACAGGAAGAGATTTGGCCCGTCTGAATCTTTCTTTTTAACACTTAACTATCCTTACTTTTGTTCATGGACGTATGACTCTTGTGACTTTCAGAACCTTGAAAGCTCCTCAGAGGCAGGCTCCCATCAAACATAGCGAGGAGAGGGATACAGCACCTTTCTGTGGATTCACTAGACGCTGGTTACTGGGGTAAAAAGTCCAGAGAACTAAGATACCAAGCAAATCAATAAACTTCCAAATTACTTTTAATAATTTCCCACTGGAGAAATCAAATCCTAATGGCTAATGAGTGGTTACACTGCTCTCACAGAACCAAAAGCAATTGTAGATCTGAAAGGCTCTGAAATTTGGAACAATTAAACTTCTTATCAATGGCTCCTCTAGGGGTGTAAGGGTCTTGTGAGTTGTGGCAAGCAGAACTCAAAGACTGAGACCACAACCCTGATGCCCTAGACTTGGGGAATGTGGGAGAGTCAAGTACTTTATGCTTAAACTTCTTTGCAAAATTCTTCAGTGCATGTAACGAACTTTGCATAGCATGCTGTCCTGTAATGCTGTCTTGTGACCCACAGCATCTTTCTACATTAACAAGAGCTGAAAGGGCTGGCTTCTCAGTGTCTGTTAGCAACTTTTGCATTTTTGTACATCAAGGTCTGTGAAAATAATATCAAAGATTGATATGTACACCTTACAACAGTGAAATGCCCCTTTCAGATGCACATCCAAGTAGGCATGCTGGCACAGCCAAGGGCATTTTCATGACTTCCCCAAATCGCCCCACTGCCCACCCAATACTCTTTCATGAGCAGCCATCATTCTGACCTCTGTTGGGTGCTCTTGGACTTTGTACAAATGGATCCACATAGTGTGTGCTCAGCTGTGCCATTCCTTCTGCGCTGTGTTTACTATTATCCTGACTGTGAATAAGAGGTTCACACTGTTTTAGGGCTGTGTAGTAAGTCCATTATATTTAGCAGTCTCCTTGCTGATGGAAATGTGTTGTTTCTAATTAGGGGCTCAGGATATAACTGCCACCAACATTCTGTCACAAGTCTTTTTCTGTGTACATAGGCACTCCCTTAACTTTACATTTATGGATTAAGTGGCTGGGTCTTAGGGCAGAGTTATTATCTTTATTGGACACTGCAGGAATGCTTCCCTGCCCACCTCCTCAAATTGTCAGTCCTTATAGTGCCAGCCATTCTGCAACATATGCACTGGTGTCTCAATGTGCCTTAAATGGCATTTCCTAGATCGGTGGTAATACTGTCAGGACCTTTCCAGAAAAACTTGCTTTGGGCATATAAATATTTTATTTTGTGATGTATCTCTTAGTTTTTGTCTCATTTTTAAATTCAAGCTTTTGGCTTTTTACCAGTTTATAGGAGCTCTTTGCATAAAATAGCAGTCTGTTGTCAGATCAGCCTCAATGGCACCTCTGTCTTCTTCTTTTAAGAACTTATTTTTATTTCATGTTTATGGGTAGTTGAGGAGGCCAGAGGATGGCATTGGATCCTGTACATCTGGAGTTTCAGACCATTGTGAGCCATCCAGTGCTATGGAAAAGCAATCAGTGCTCTTAATTACTGAGCCATCTCAATGGTGTCTTCAATGAAGTTTGTTAAAATCCATTTATCTCTATTTTCTTTTAGAGTTAGTACTTCCTGCCCTCCCCAGGAGTCATGACACCTCTATACACACTACCAAATGCCTCCTAGGCTCAGCTTTTATGTTTAGGCCAAAGGTGTTCTTCAGTCATGTGTGTGTGAAGCTGTGAGTGCTGTTGTTTTCCCACACAACTGACCATTCAGAATATACCTGTAGTAGACTAAGTCTCACAGTTTCCTTTTAAGTTCTCTTGCTTCTTAGGAGGCCTTCAGACCTTAATCTGAGTGGTTCCTTTAGACCTTAGTCTGAGTGGCAGCATCTTGAATGCCACTTAGCCATGACATACTATTGTTTTAAGCCGATTAGGCCAGAAAGAGGACTCAGCAGGAAAGCTGCTTGCTGCTGCCAAGCTCAGGATGCACATGGCGGAAGGAGAGAACCACTCCCCCACATTGTCCTCTGACCAGCACACACTCACCATGGCATATGCACACATGGACAGCAAACAAATGCAGAAAAATTTCTCAACAAAGTCGCTAAGGGTTAGGTAGAGAGAACTTCATTTTGGACAGATATACTGTCCTTCCAACTTTACCAAAAAGTAGTTTATTTATTAATTCAAACCTTTTTACAAAATTAATGTGTGAGGATTATAGAGACGTTATAAAACATTTGCTTTCGAGACAAGGTATCACAATATAGCCCAGGCTAGCCTTGAATTCTTGATCTTCCTGTTTTAGTACCAGAAGTCCTGGGGTTTTATAAGCACATGCTACCACACCCAGCTTGAACACTGTTACTATTATTTTTAAACAATTTTATTGCAGTTGGCAAAGTATAGACATGTTCTGCCATGAGACATTATAAAGTCAGAGGAAACACACTATAAGCATTTCTGATTAGATAAATTTAACATAAACCAATAATTACAACTAATACAGCCATTGATTGAGACCAAAGCAGCAAAAAGCAAAGGAAACCAAAGAGAAAGTGATTTAGAAGATTATATATATATATATATATATATATATATATATATATATATATATTATTAAGAACTATATTCTTAGAGAATGACTCAGATTCCAATGGCTTGCTTAAATTCATGGTTTTGAGGTTCCAAAATATCATAGAAAACTTGGGTTTTATTAAAGTAGTCTCGAATGTAAAGCAAATCTTCAGTGGAATAAATGTCACCTTTTCCAGTCCAAACAGTTAAGCTGTACCTGCATCAAAACAGAAGTGAACAGGTAAAATGGAGAGACAAGAAACAGATGGAGAATTCCCTAAAGCCCACAGTCTAACCACACTGCCCTGCTCCCGTCCTTCAGCAACATCAAAGCAATCAGCAACGAAACAGGTCCCCACTGCCACTGTATAAATTATGTAATTTCTATATTTCAATTACAAGATGTTCAGTGGCTTACAGACCCACGCTGTAGCACTGGAAATGACTCAGGTTTTATAAAAGGAGCTGATGAAAGCTTTTGCTGCTGATCAAAGACTCAGTCCCCCAAATAAAATTACAGCTATAAACCAGAGTTTGCTCAATAGCCTGGTCAGACTGAAATGAAATGCATGATGGGAAGAGACTGTGAAGTGGTCAAGAGTCACTGTCATTCCCAACATGCAGTCACTAGTGACAGTCCCACTATGCCTTGTTAATGATATCTCTTGGTATTCAGTAACTTTCTCATGATGCCAAGAGATATCATTAACAAGAGCGAAAGGGTTGGTGAGCAGACTCATCACTTAAAGCACCAATGCCAAGCCTGGGGACCTGAGCTCAATCCTGGGGACCCACTGGTGGAAGGAGAGAGAACCAGCTCCTGAAAGTTGTCCTCACCCTCTGCATGCACACTGTGAGGCACATGCGACCCTCACCACACATGAGATACAAAAACAAAACGAAAACAAGGAAGAAGACAATTTTTTAAATAACAGTATATGTTAAGTTTCACATACGTACAAACATACCATAGCCTGGGCATTATTTGCTTTGTTTCCCTTTTTCCTGATATGGCTGTGGAGCCTGGCCTGGAAACTCTCCAGGAGTTATACCCCTAGTTTCCCATAAACCTGTGGGAATCCAGGGGAGAGCTCTTGGCATTTCTGCTACTAATGGTGACACAGGGTGAGTGAGGGGCGTGACTTTGCTAAGCCCCTGTCCTGAGGAGTTTTGAGCAGAAAGAAACACAACAGAGGGAGATGCTTTAGACTTTGTTCCCAGAAGTGAAACATGACACACTGAGAAGAATTCTAAACTATGGTACAGGTCACCTATAATTTAGAAAGGAGTGAACATTTGCTTTTAACTCTATGTATTTTTTTTCCTCAGATAGAATCTATTAATTTATCTGGGTTCCATGGTAATGAACCTTATAACAAGACACAGATATGATCATTTAGGTTAAGAAAAGAATTTTCCAGGTCATTTCTGCCTCATTAAATAGCTCTCCATTTTATTAAAACTGAAATAGGATAAATAAGATTGTTAAAGGATATCTTAAACTGGATTCATTTAAATCAATTCTCAGGATATATTTAAAAAATTTTTTATATTGTGAAAAAAACCACAGATGGTATTTAAATCAGAAATGTAGTTTTTTTTTTTTTTTTTGGTTTTTTTCGAGACAGGGTTTCTCTGTGTAGCCCTGGCTGTCCTGGAACTCACTTTGTAGACCAGGCTGGCCTCGAAGTCAGAAATCTGCCTGCCTCTGCCTCCCGAGTGCTGGGATTAAAAGCGCACGACCACGCCCAGCTTGAAATGTAGATTTTTAACCAATTATTATAAAGTGAATGTTAATGTAACCAAAACATGAAGCAAGAAACTGTGGGTGGCCAGCACCCTGGGGCATCTGTGTGTCCCTGCTTCATCACATCCTGCCCTTGGATCCTTTCCTCTCAACTGTTCTACATGTTCATAACACTGCATAACGGTCCCGAGCCTCATCACAGGAGATGGAGAGCATGTGATATGTTCATAAAGGAATAACCCACAGAGAAGGCAGAAAGCAAGGAGAAGTATTTATACACTGAATTTTAGGACTCTCAGCTTTAGACAACAAACATTAAAGGGCATGCAGGGTCAGATAGGTCCTGACTGCAACAGTGAGGGACCTCGGTACCCTACTCTGTTCCTTGGGGGGGGGGGGTCTTCCAGGCCCTCCCCCAAATATCAAAAGAGCATCAGATCTAACTTGTGCCACAGAGCAAGAGAGAGCTGCGGGATGCCTCACCCAACTGACAGGGAACAAGGACTTCGTGGTGGCAGATGAAATCTTCTCTAAAATCAATTAAATTATAGGCCGCAAAGCCAGCCTTAATGAAATTGGAATACTTCCTAATAATGTATCATACTATGCTTAACTAGAACTATAAATCAGTAGCAAGGGACACCACAGACACTAAGCCGACACTCAGACTAGATGATGCACTTCTGTTACTTATTTACTTCTGAGGATCAAATCCATGACTTTTGTATCCTAGGCAAGCACTCTACCTACATCCACAACCCCTAAAACACACACTTTTGAATGAACAGCGAGACACTGAATAAGGTGGAGAGGGAATTTTAAAAGCTTCTGGTCGCGAGTGAAAACAACAGCACAATTCACTAGAACTCTGGATGGCAGCTAAGGTAGTTCTGATGGGAAAGCTGCCTCTGAAGCTGGCAGAGGAAAACATTGGGAATATTGGTAGAGGCAAGGACCTTCTGAACCGAGCTCTCAATGCACAGGAAACAACTCCAAGAATTGACAACAGAATTACATCCAACTAGAAAGTTTCTGCATAGCAGAAGAAACCACCAACAGGGTGAGCACACAGCCTACTGAAGAGAAGGAAGTCTGTGCCAGCACACTCACAGCTAACATTCAGAAAACAGAAAGAACTGAGAAAATTAAACAGCCAAGCCCTAAATCTTATAATCAATAATGAGCTAATGAATTGAATAGAAATTTCTCAAAAGGACACAGCCAATAATATTTTTTAAACTCTCCAGTTTTTTAGCCACCAAAGAAAAGAAAACAAAAGGTTTGAGGTTCTATATTAGCACTAGGAAACAATAAATTCTGGATAGAATGCAAGAAAAGAGAAACCACTGGACGTCAGATGGCAAGGACAGTGAGGACACTGGTGGAATACCAGACTGCACAGTGAGGATCCTGGTGGACATAAGACTACAGGACAGTGAGGGCACTGGTGGACATCAGACTGCAGGACAGTGAGGAGATTTGTGTATAGGTTGCTCAAAATACTGAAGATAAAACTATCAAAAGGCCTAGCTAAGGCACTCCCAGACATACATGCAAAGCATCCCACATGCTATCAGATGCTTGCACATTCATGTCTACTGTCCACTATTCACAACAGTAAGTGATGGAATCATCCTGAACTTCCATCAACAGATGACTAAAGAACATGTGGTACATATATACAGTGGATTTTTATTCAGCCATAAACAAAAATGATATCACATTTGTTAGAAAATATAGCTGAAAATAATTTTAAATAAAGTACCTCAAGTTCAGAAAGATAATTTTCTCTGAATTAAAAAATTCCATCCCCAAGACAACTCCTTAAGACCTAGGAAGTACTAAGGAAGATGACTTAACATTCAGGAAGTAAACAACTCATAAGTCTCAGGAAGTTACTAAAATTTACCAGACTCAGAAGATGACCACCGCCTCCTCCTCCTCCTCCTCCTCCTCCTCCTCCTCCTCCTCCTCCTCCTTCTCCTCCTCTTCCTTCTCCACATATAAGCAGTAAAGCCTGCTGAGGAGAGGAGACTTTGATCTGTAAAGTTGCTGGCTAGTTAAATAGATAGTTCTGCGACTCCAGCTTTTGTAATCATCATTGTGTTGGGATGAACTTTTTGTGATGCAGACGCCTCTGAGCGGTTCATGCTACTGTAAGTAAACTCTCACCCATAATCTTGCAAATAACCCAAATAAACTCAATGGTTTACCAAGTTAGACTTTGGTGTTATCAATACTTTGGTTTGTCATCAATTCTCTATCTGGGGTAAGCAGATATTTGTGCATGTCTTCCAGAGATAATGCTGTGCAACAGACAAATACCATATATTTTTTTTCCTGTCTGAGGATCATAGATTTTAGTTACTAAATGTGAAGGGAGCAGAATCAATAAAAGTAAAAAGGTAACCTTCAAGGAGAGTAAGTTTAGAAGGAAGGGGTAAGGTAGTAAATGAATACATGTGATATAAAGGCAGAATAAGGACCACTTGGAGCAGGAATGGTCTGGAGGGAGCTAGTAAGAGGTGAAGGGCGGTAGAAGGAACCAACAAAAAGCATGCACAAAACAGCATAATGGAATCTATAATAATACATGCTAATTCAAACAAACAAAACTGTCAAAGCAATACATTTAGTAAATGTGGTGGTTTAAATAAGAATAGACCCCAGAGGCTCAGATATTTGAATGCTGGTTCCCAGTTGATTTAGGAAAGATTAGGTGTGGCCTTATTGGGAGATTCTCTTGTGGGAGAGTGGTTCCAAAAACCCATGCTGGGTCCAATTTCTCTCTCAAAGATCTCAGTTACTGCTACAATACCATGCTTGCTTGCCTGCTTCCTGTCATAATGGTCATGGACTCACCCTCTAAAACTGTAAGTAAGCTCCCAATTAAATGCTTTCTTTTATATGTTGACTTGGTCATGGTGTCTCTTCAAGCAACAGAATACTAAGATGGTAAAGGTACAAAATGAAATAACATAAAACTTTGTGCATTTTATATACTAACAATAAATAAGAAAAAAAGAAAATATGAAAACAATTCCAATTCAAGAGCATCACAAAGAATTAAATCAGAATAAATTTAACACATGAAGTGTGATATCTGGAGACTGAAGATGATGAGTATAAATTAACACTGTTTATCCATCCATCCTATTTAAAGCAAACAATGAGGTTATATCAAACTACCTGTAATATTTACTGTTCTGTTGCTGGGATACAACACCATGACCAAAAGTGGCGAGCTTGCTTTGGCTTGTGGTCCAGAGGGACAAGAGCCCATTGTGGTGTGGAGGGATGGCAGCAGGCGGTAGGCATGTCAGTGGAAGCAGGAAGTTAAGAGCTCACATTTCAACCACAAGCACAGAGCAGAGAGAATAAATTGAAAGCAAAGCAAGGGTTTATAGTCTCAAAGCCCTTCCCAAGTGATGGATGAACTTCTTCTAGAAACTCTGTACCACCTAAACCTCCCTGAAAGGCAGTACTAACAGGAGACCAAGTGTTCAAATGCCTGAGACTACGAGGGACATTTCTCATTCAAACCACCAAGTCCCACTCCCCAGCCTCCACAGGCTCATGGGCATATAGCATTTAATCCACCTTCAAAAGTTCCCACTGTCTTTAACATTTTTTTCTTTTTTTTTTCTTTCTCTTTTTCTTTTTCTTTTTCTTTTTCTTTTTCTTTTTCATTTTCTTTCTTTCTTTCTTTCTTTCTTTCTTTCTTTCTTTCTTTCTTTCTTTCTTTCTTTTTTTTTTTTTTTAGGTTTTTTGAGACAGGGTTTCTCTGTGTAGTCCTGGCTGTCCTGGAACTCACTTTGTAGACCGCCCGCCTCTGCCTCCCGAGTGCTGGGATTAAAGGCGTGTGCCACCACGCCCGGCTATCTTTAACATTTTTAACACTATTTAAAGTCCAAAGTGTCTTCCAAGACTCGAGGCAATCTGTTGACTGTAACCCTCTATTTTTTTTTAAAAAAAAATCACATATTCCAACATACAGTGGAGCAATATATGGCTTACAACTGTTAAGGGGAGGAATGGGAGCTCAGTGAAGAAATACCAGGTCTAAGAAAGTTCAAAGCCAGGCAGGGTCACATCACCAGGCCTGTAGCTCTGTGTCTGACACCTAGCTTAAGGAGCTCAGATGCCTCTGTCCCTGCAACACGTACCTATCTTTTGGGCTAGTCCCACTCCCAGTGTGTAGCTCTTCTTGGTAGCTGTCTCAGGGGTCCAGCATTGCCAACACCTTTCAGTTTCCTGCTGTAGATCAGGCCCCACTTTCACAGCTTCAAGTCCTTTCATAGCTTCTTGGCCTCTCTGGGCCTTCACGCATGGACCCCAGTGCACATGCGGCCTGACCTCAGCAGCAATCAGAACCTTGGAGGAAGAATCCATGAACCCCTCGCTGTCTTGCCTCTAAAGCCAGTACCATGGGGATGATTCTGACCAATCGGGCTTTCAGTTTGAGATGGACTCTGGTCCCCTGAATCACACCAGCAGCATCTCTTATATTCAGTTGCTTTCTAGGAGCAGAGAATGCCTTAGGCTCTCTTCCATAAGTTGGAGCTTGCAGGGTCTTTCCCCAAGGTTTGTTCCAGTGCAGGGCAGGACATCTCTCCATAACAGTTACAGTCTGTCTTCAGGACACACGTGGGCTAGAACACTAAATGTGCACTTTTTCTCTTCAGGTGGTACATTTGTGTTTCTTTTGCCCCAGCTTGCTCTTTTCACTGTATACTTGCAGAAGTGTCATCAACAACAACTATACCACAGAATCAGCGTGCAGTCTTGAAATGTCTTCCACTAAAGAAATTCTCCTCTTCTTTTCAATTTAGCCTCAAGCAAGTTCTTATAGCAAAGACAGAGAGCAGCCAGAACCACTGCTGAGCATCACAGAAACGGTGTGCAGCCTGGCTGCCGTAAAGTCCTCGCTGTCCTCTGGAGTCTTGAGCCAGGCCTTCCTCACAGTCGGCACTGCTCTCTGCACAGCTCTGTTCCAGGCTCTACTTGCAGCTGTTAGCTCTGTTTACTGCCCTCAACTACTTTTCTAACCCAAAGATCCAAAATCTTCCTCATCTCTCAGAAAAGACACGATCAGGTTCTTCACAACAACAGTTCACTCTTAGCACCAACTTATGAATGAGTCACTTCCCTGTTTCCGTGATAAAACAGATGACCAGAAGCAAGTGAGTTTTTGTTGACTTACAGTAGCAGAGAAACTAGAGTGCATGGTGGGAACACATGGCAGCGAATGGCAGGCATGGAGATAGGAACAGGAAGCTAAGAGATCATATCGTAACCATAAGCACGGAACAGAAAACAAATGGGTAGAGCTCTATGATCTCAATGCCCACCTCCAGGGACACACCCTCGCAAGGTTGCACCACCCAAACCTCCCCCAAACAATACCACCACCTGGAGACCCAGTGTTTACCCGAGCCTGTGAGGGACACTTCTCATTCAAACCACTAGAGTACCTATGATATTTTTATAGAAATAAATCAACCTAAAGTGTATATGGAACCATTAAAGACTTGAACATCTAAAGACTCTTGAGCAAGGAGAAAAATATTAGAAGTATCACATTCTTGATTTAAAGCCAAATTACAAAGCCACAGTAATCAAAACCACATGCTAACGGCATAAAAGACACATAGAACCATGAAACAGAGCAAGCCACGTAGAAATAGGTCAACAGATTCACCATCAAATATTCTATTAAAAAAAGTAGGAATACTGACATTATCTCCTTACATGACAGTAAAGGCAGAAAGTATTAATGAAAGCGAGACTAATAGAAGCTATCACTTAGATGACTAAAATTTTTCTTTCAAATAATGTTTGAGACTAAAAGAGAAAGCTTGTTTGTTTGTTTGTTTGTTTGAGATAGGGTTTCTCTGTGTAGTCCTGGCTGTCCCAGAAGTAGGACCTGAGTAGGGATGGCCGGCATGCACGTAGAGGAACGGTGTGGTGGTTTGAGCGCAGATCTGCAACCTCAGCATGGGGGTGGGGGAACAAACTCCTACAGCAGGGTGGCCTGCCAGCCTCGCCCATCCACAAGCACCAGGTTCAGTGAGAGGCACTGTCTCAGAAAATATGGTGGAAAATGTCTGAGAAAGACATGACATCACTCTCTGGCCTGTGAGTGTGTCTGCATGCACACGGGCACATGTATGAAGATGCACACATGCATCTACCACACATGCAAACTGTCTAGTCCAACCAGAAACCAGTGGGAAAGTTCAGGTACATTAGGGAATTGAAGACTTGTAAGAAACTAAGAGAGTAGCAGATTATTTCAGTCAGCTGTAGCTAAATAATTTTTAAAAACATTGACAAAATGAACAATTCTCTACAAGAATATGATTTATGAAAGCTGTCTTCTAAAACAGAAACAAATCACTTACTAATCAGTAAATAGAAAGATAACTCAAGTTCAGCATCCCCAGAGCCTTGGGTCTACAGCATTTCACATGTAGACCATTCTAATGTTATTTCGGATATCTCTGAATAGGTAAGAAAGTACAGGACATTTTATGACAGGCACAGGATCCTCATGTCTAAAATTGGGTTAGAAAATCATACAGGTGAACACAGAATTGGCACTGAGACACACACACATGACTGGTATGCCATACACACACGGGGAAGCAATGGGATGGCAAAACACTGAAAATAGCACAAAACATATTCTATTAATAAGCACAGATGGGAAAGAAGACACTCTGTGGGGGAGGCAGCCTCGACAGAGCTTGCTCTACAGACCGGGCCGGCCTCAAGCACGTGATCCACATGCCTCTGTTGGCTGCTGCGATTAAAGTTGTGTGCCACCCACCCGGCCATGACTGCTTTCATAGGAACTGCAAAGGCATTTGGGAAGACTGAACACCCACTGGAATTTTGATGCTTGTTTAGACTGGCATCTTTGCAGGATTTGGAAAGCATCTACATGCCCACGATCACTAATAATTGGACTCTTTTCTCAAATTCTCCATATGGGCATTATGTCATCATGTGAGAGACTTTTTCTCCTGGGGGTGTCCTGTGCAGTACAGAACACAGTCAAGACTTCTGTCATAAGATGCATCCTAGAATCCCTGCTACACAAAGAAGGTTGGGAACCAAGCTGTGCTCAGGCATTATCTGCTGCAGAGTTACCTTTCCCCTAGCTGTGAACTCTTGTTCTGGAAAGACTAAACAACATGCCTTTAAAAGGGAAAAGAAATGATAGCTAAAAAGGAAGAGAAATTATTGTTTAAAGAAGATATACTAGTTTGTTTGTTTTTTTTTTTTTTTTTTTTTTGCTTTGAAAACATGAAAATCAACTGAAAGGCATTTAAAATGATAAAAGTATTAGAAGACTTGGATATAAGCTTGTAGAAAAAGACCTTCCTATACATAATGTCTTAGTCAGGGTTTCTATTCCTGCACAAACATCATGACCAAGAAGTAGTTGGGGAGGAAAGGGTTTATTCAGCTTACACTTCCATACTGCTGTTCATCACCAAAGGATGCAGGACTGGAACTCAAGCAGGTCAGAAAGCAGGAGCTGATATAGAGGCCATGGAGGGATGTTCCTTGCTGACTTGCTTCCCCTGGCTTGCTCAGCCTGCTCTCTTATAGGACCCAAGACTACCAGCCCAGAGCTGGTCCCACCCACAAGATGACTTCCCCACTTGATCACTAATTGGGAAAATGCCTTGCAGCTGGATCTCGTGGAGGCATTTCCCCAACTGAAGCTCCTTCCTCTGTGATAACTCCAGCCTCTGTCAAGTTGACACAAAGCTAGACAGTACACATAGTAAATGAACATTACATATACATTATATATATGTGCAGGGCATGAGAGCAGCAAAAGACTAATACAAAACAGTAACTCTAGCGACTGGGGTGACTGCTCAGGGGTTAGGAGCATGGATGGCTCTGGCAGAGGACCCAGGTTCACATGGGATTGCTCACAGCCACTTATAAATCCAGCTCTAAGGGATCCCAACACCTTTGTCTGCACTCTGCAGCTACCAGTGTTCACGTGGGCATCTTCCCAAGTTCTCTTGTGTGGACACACACACACACACACACACACACACACACACACGGAGCTCTAAGGGATCCCAACACTTTTGTTTGCACTTTGCAGCTACCAGTGTTCACATGGGCATGTTCCCATGTTCTCTTGTGTGGACACACACAGACACACACACACATACACACACAGTTTTTTAAAAAATCTTTTAAAGCACCAATTCATTAGTAATACAGACCATAAACAAATGTAAGGAGGGTTTGTTATTGTTTGGAGCTGTGGGGTGAGCTAAGGGCCTCAGCTATGCAAGGAAGCACTGGCCACCAACGATGGTGGTCCCAGCACCTAACCTTTAGTCTTTTAGGTAGAATCACAACCAGATTTTGTGTTTTGTTTTTTTTGTTTGTTTGTTTGTTTTTTAATCAACTTAGATAAACATCTCAAAGCTTTTGCTTTAAATTAAAATAAATAAATTTCCTACTTCTTCCTGTCTCAAGCTGTAAAAGGCCATCAGAGCTGTAGCAGTGACAAGATTTTATAACCTCTACAATTAGAAGTTGTGGGATGAAAACTGCTCAGAGCCGGTACAATGACAGTCACTGCATGCTATGCAAGCAGCGGCTCTCAAGCTGTGGGTCGAGTCCCCTTGGGAGTCAAGTGGTCCTTTCACTGGGGTCAAATGTCAGATATCCTGCATATCTGATATTCACATCATAACTCATAACAGAGGTAAAATTTCAGTTATAAAGTAGCAACAGAATAATCTTATGGCTGCCTGTCACCACAACATGAGGAACTGTATTAAAGGGCCGCAGCTTTAGGAAAGTCGAGAACCACTGGTGTATAGTTTAATTTTAATTATTTTGTGTCTAGAACAGTGATACTTATGGCATAGCTTTGAAGAGTAATTGTACTTATTTTGTGTTATACTTTTTTATGGCTATTGAAGAAAATATGCCCTTCCATAAGCTATACACTTTTCATAAGAGAAAAATCTAGGGTCTGAGAATGTAGTTCATTGGAGAAGTGCTTTGCCTGGCATGGATGAAACACCCAGCACCCTCTCCCATACAAACACACACACACACACACACACACACACACACAGAGAGAGAGAGAGAGAGAGAGAGAGAGAGAGAGAGAGAGAGAGAGAGAGAGAGAGCATGTGAAGTATATTTTATTGCCAACTGAAGATAGGTAAAGTATTAAAATGAAAACATATTTGTCTTTATTCATTAATGAAATGATACCTGTCTTAGTCAGGGTTTCTATTCCTGCACAAACATCATGACCAAGAAGCAAGTTGGGGAGGAAAGGGTTTATTCAGCTTACATTTCCATACTGCTGT
>NC_034600.1:23567378-23645141 GCF_900095145.1 Mus pahari
TTAAATCCATTTGTTTCATAACTTCTGTTAGTGTCCATGTGTCTCTGTCTAGTTACTGTTTCCAGGATCTGCCCATTGGTGAGAGTGGGGTGTTGAAATCTCCCACTATTATTGTGTGAGGTGCAATGTGTGCTTTGAGCTTTCTGAAAGGAATTCTAAATTGTCTTTTTATTGGTAATTATTACTGTTCTTTTAGTTACTTGTTTTCAACTACTTCCTGTTACAAATTCTTAGGCGATAAATTGAAGGAGAAAACTATATCATATCGCTAAAAAAAGGCTTAACTTCCATAGTCTTCTAAGCCTCAGGCAACTTTTTACACCATACTTTCATAAGGGTAAAGGTTTTCCATACACATGTATGCATCACACATACATACACGTGTGCATCCCAAATACATACACACATGTGCATTACATATACACACACATAAATACACACATGTACACCACACATACCTACACATGCATGTATCACATGCACATACATGTGTGCATAACACACATACACATACATATATCACATACATAAACATGTATGCATCACATACACATACACGTCTCACACATAAATACACACATGTGTACCACACATACCTACACATGCATGTATCACACACACATACGCATATGTGTATCACAATATACATGTGTACACCACACATACATACATTTGTATACATCACACATATACACAAGTGTGCATCACACGTACACATGTGTATCACAGACACATGCACATGCATGTATCACAGACATATACATACATGTACCACACATATGCATGTTTGCATCATACCCATACATATGCGTGCATCACATACACATACATGCATCACACACATAAATACACACATGTGCATCACACATACATATACATGCATGTATCTACATACACACACATACACACATGCAAAGGCTAAGAGAACTTGGTAAAAATGACACGCTGAAAACAGCATGTAGTCCATAAATGAGAACAGATAATGAAATATAATGCAACTTAGCACCCAGGAGACTTGGTGTCAAAATGACTGATATCTCCAATGACAACCTAAGGTTTACCATTGTCCTGACTTTTCCTGATCATTTTTAGAAGACTGTTTATATACAAATAACTACTTGAGAACATCATTTTAAATGTTGGTAATTTATGCTGTTTATGTCACTAGAAGTCATTACTTTACAAACTATTTCTCAAACATTATCTTTATTGTGAGAAGATGGGTCATGGGTTAACTAACTATTGATGTTTCTCTAATGCTTTATATAGATCCAGAATGAAGGATGAAAATTATCACTCACTGTTCTTAAAAATATTATCTCTATATATTTTGTGAGACAGTTTACTATGGAAAAAGGACTCAAGCTTTATAAATTACTGTTAACTTACTGTATAGAGTTGTCTAGGTCATTGGAATAGCTTTTGGTAATGACCAACTGCCATGTTTAAAACCACAGGGGAAAAAAGGTTTATATATAATCCACCACTTTCGATTTGAAAGACTTAACACTAGATATTTAAGAAATCTGCAGTTTCTGCTTAAGAGAGAAAAAAGAAAACCCCACTCTAAAAGTTCTTGGACTCCAGAACACAGAGAGCCCGGTCAAGTCTGTTGGTGCTTGCTAGTCCACACTTACCGAGGCCCGCTAGGCCTGTTAGGAAGGCATACTTCTGACTGTGGGCTCTCAGATTAGCAGGTGCTTCTGTGAATTGCAAATTTTTCAGGAGATCAGACATGGCCTTTCAAAAACCTCATCACAAATCAGTGGGAATACTGCAAACTGCACATGAATGAAGCACAGCCTTGGCCAGGCTTCCGCACAGCTGCGACTCTAACCTCACTGTGCCTCTGTACGATCCCTAAGTCCTCTGTATCCACATAAATAACCTGTTTATACTGTGAATGCTTCTCAAGTGGGGATGTATGTAAGAAGATATTTTCAAAAGCTATAGTTCTGTATAAGAATCCAATTTTTATAATTTAATTTAGTGCCATAATTTAAATAAAAATCTTTAAAAATTAATATACTATGCTAATTGACTTCAGAGTAATTCTTCAACACTAATTAAAACAAAACTAGAAGCAGTGTTAGTGATAATAATGAGTTAATAATGATAACATGCCTGCCCAAGAGAATGTCTAAAGCATTGCACACTATAAAAATAACAATCTCCCTTCCAGCCTGCACCTTCTGCTGAGGCAGATCACCAGCTTATCTGCTCCTCTGAAGAGCCTACAGTCTGAAGGCCTCCCAGGAGTTCAGCTGCATGCAGGGCAATAGACAGGAGCCTAGCATGGCTGCATGCTGAGAGGCCCAACAAGCAGCTAAAAGATACTTAAGTCTTAGATATTTATACCCAACCAATGGACAGAAGCTGGGAACCCCTGTGTTTGAATTAGGGAAAAGCTGGAAAAAGCTGAGAAGGAGGGTGACCCCATAGGAAGACCAGCAGTCTCACCTAACCTGGACCCCCAAGATCTCTCAGACTCTGAGCCATCAACCAGGCAGCATATACCAGCTGATATGAGGCCCCCAACACATATACAGCTGAGGACTGCCTTGACTGGACTCACTGTGAGAAGATGCACCAAACCTTTGAGAGACTTGAGGCCCCAGGGAGTGGGGAGGTCTAGTGGGGTGGCGGTGGGGGAGAAGGAACATACTCTTGAAGATGGGGTTGGGGGCAGAGGTATGGGATGTGGAACAGTCAGAGGGTGGACTGGGAGGGGGATAACGACTGGACTGTAAAAAAAAGATTAAAAAATATGTGTTTTTGTTTTTTTCAAGACAGGGTTTCTCTGTATAGTCTTGGCTGTCCTGGAACTCACTCTAGACTAGGCTGGCCTTGAACTCAGAAATCCGCCTGTCTCTGCCTCCCAAGTTCTGGGATTAAAGGCGTGTGCCACCACTGCCCAGCTGTAAAAAATATTTTAAAAAATAATAAAATAATATCAGGGTTGGAGAGATTGTTCAGTGGTTAAGAGCCATGTTCAATTCCCCAGCTCCCAGAAGGCCACTCACAAGTGTCTCTAACTCCAGTTCCAGAGGATTTAACACCCTCACAAAGACATGCGCAGGCAAAATACCAATGTACATAAAATTTTTTAAAAAAGAAATACCTCCTTATTAGCTCAATGCATCTCTTTCTTGCTTGTTAGCTAGGTTTGGTTTCGGTTATTTGCAGTGAGACCCTGACTCACTATTGTCTGCGACCGTCCAATGCTTCTCTTTTGCCATGATGCCAGCTACAGCTGCTCAAACAACCTGATGTTTAATTCATCTATAAATATTTTGTGATTCAGTTTTCTCATGCAAGTAGAATCATAGTTACTACAAGATCATTGTGAATTTTAATGTTTTTCACTTAACATAATTATTTTAGAGATTTGTCCTTATTAAAGCTCCAAGCCTACAACATGACCTATAACAAGTATTTCATCTTCCATTAGGAGAGTATACCATAATATACTCAGCCAGTTTCCAAATGGAGGAGACTTGGAATGCTTTGAAACTCTGCTAGTCCTTCTCTGTGCTTACATGAACTTCTCCAGGGTAGATAAACCATATTGATAAAAATCCATGAACATGCCCACTGTTTCCTTAAGGAAATAAATCAGTATATATCTATGATGTACACAACACAGCTGCTTCCTCTACTCTCTCCAACCTGGTTAATTATTAAGCTGGGCATTTTGTCAGATGAATGTAAAAAAAAAATTTTTTTTTGAGACAGGGTTTCTCTGTGTAGCCCTGGCTGTCCTGGAACTCACTCTAGACCAGGCTGGCCCAGAACTCAGAAATCTACTGGCCTCTGCCTCCCAAGTGCTGGGATTAAAGGTGTGCAGCACCACTGCCCAGCTGTAAAAAATTAGAATTCTTAATGTCTCTCTGACATGTATCATAATATTATTTTTACCAGGATTTCTGACTCTTATGTATTCAAATATAGCAAATTTTCTTTCATAGCTTCTGGAAAATAATTCTAACACCAAGAAAATAATTCTACTCTAAAGTTTTAACTACATTAAAAAGCTCGCCTCAGGGGCAGAGACACTGCTCAGTGTTTAAGAGCACTTGTGGCTTTTGCAGAGGACCCAGGTTCAATTCTTAACACCCACAGGGTGGCTTACAATCATCTGTAACTCCTGTTCCAGGGGATCTGACACCGTCTTCTGACCTCTGTGAAAAATCAGGCATGCAGGCACTATACACTGTACACACAGGTAAAGAACACCTGTACACATAAAATAAAATAAATCCTTTTTAAAAACCACCCTAGGGCTGGTGAGATGGCTCAGTGGGTAAGAGCACCCTACTGTTCTTCCGAAGGTCCGGAGTTCAAATCCCAGCAACCACATGGTGGTTTTTAACTATCTGTAACAAGATCTGACTCCCTCTTCTGGAGTGTCTGAAGACAGCTACAGTGTACTTACATATAATAAATAAATGAATTTTAAAAACAAAACAAAACACCCTAGTCTGGTCTTCCTGCATTAACAACTTAATATTCAAGTGTTAGATCAATGGAAATATATTTGCCAAAAAGAATAAGAAAAGCTGTACACATAGCTTTTTCTAGATAGTTAAGTGCTTCTGAAGCAGCTGTTCAACCTTTGCTTTGATAGCTGCAATGCCGGCTTATCCCCACTCTACCTTCTGTGACATCTGGGCTTTCTACTGGCCCCAGAAAGTGCTACTCAAACTGTTTAAATACTTGCACCTCAAGAGTATACTTCAACATTTAACATATGGTACAGCTAAGTTAAATTTATTTATTTTAAGATCTTATTTTTAAGTATGTATATGTATCTATGCCTATGTGTAGGTATGTGCAGGTGAGTACACATGCTGTCAGAGGTGTGATCCCCAGAGCTGGGGCGACAGGCAGCTGAGAGTCACCTGATATGGGTGCTGGGAACTGAACTCAGGCCCTCTGCAAGAGCAGTATATGCTCTTAACCACTGGACCATCTCTCCAGTCCTCAAAATGTATTTTTATAGTATTAGTATGAGTATGTGTATGTGTGTGTGGTTTGTGGTGTGTGTATGTGTGCGTGCACACGTGTGCTTGCCATGGCTCATGTATGAAGTTAGAGGACAGCACTGTGGGGTCAGTACTCTCTTTCCACATTTACATGGGTTGCAGGCATGATAAGGTCGTCAGCTTTCATGGCAAACACATGTATTTGCCAAGCTACCTTCCCAAACCCAGTTAATTTCTTGTTGTATATCGAATGATTAAAATTTTGGGTGAAAAAGATGTCTGTAATGGTAGTGTTCAAAGACAAACAACCTTTTGTACTCGTAACTGGGAGATGACAACACTTACTCAGAATTACCACATGCACAAATTGGAGGGCAGGGGTAACGCCATGCTCTTAAGGGCTGCTGGGAAGGGAATCTGTGCTAACCTCATCAGTTTTCCTTCCTCCTTTCACCCACTGCCCTTCCATAATTAGTATATCATGGCTCTCTTTTCCTGTTTACGACACAGTCTCACGTAGCCCAGGCTAGATTCCAAGTCTCTCTGTAGCTGAGGTTGACCTTGAATTCCTAATCCTTCTGCTTCTGTTCCCCACGTGCTTAGATTGCCCGCATACATACACCAGCACGCTCTGTACAATTCTCATGTTCTTTTCTTCACCCCTTTCACTGGTATGGTGATAATTGTTAGGGGTTGGTCTGGTGTTGCTATGCGTTTAAATGTCAAACACTGGCCCCCCAAGTCAAGGAGAGCCTCATGTATACCATGTGATGGTATGTAAACCCTGCCCACACTTTAAATTGGTTAAAAAATGGCTAGAGGCTGTGACTGGGAAGTAGGGCGAGGAAGGCAGGACTTGAGAATGAGTGAATCGTTTGAGAAGAGACCAGAGGAAGGGGAGAGGAGGAAGAGAGGAGACCAAGGGAGGAGGGGGCTGCCATGAGAAGAGATGGACCACAAGAACGTGACCAGGAGATATGGCAAGAAACAAGGGACATATGGAGGCGATATAAGTTGGAATAGCTCACAACCTACCCAATCTGGGCTTACAGTTTGTAAATAAAATACCAGGATTGTATGTCTTTTATACGGGCTAGCTAGAATAAGTAATTCTTATTACAGATAATTCATACCTGTTTGATTTTGTCAATAGCCAGAGCAACTGAGAACACGACTGCCTCACTAAAGCTGCCCTGACAGGGAACGTGACCGGCTGGGTTAGCTCTCTGCATATGTAGTCCATCTCTTTCACCATTGACCAACTGTAGCCTGAAGTGGGAAGAAAGGAATGTGCATTTGTGACCGGAATCCTGGAAGTCAATAACTAAAACACCAAATTACCCTGGAAAAGACAATTCCATCAGTAATTTACAGATGAATTCCTAGTCTACAGAATTTACATTGAGTTCAGAGTGAATTAAAACATGGTACACGGAAAAATTAATTGTATTTATGTATTTAATTGTGCTGTTTGGAATCCATGGTATTGGTCACATTAAGCGAGTAGAAAATCATTAAGCCACCTGTGGCTTGGCCCTCCATAGGGAGTGGCACTATTAGGAGGTGTGGCTGTGGCAGAATAGGTGTGGCCTGTTGGAGGAAGTGTGTCACTGTGGAAGCAGACTTCAAAGTCTCATATGTTCCATCTAGGCCTATGTGGCAGTCTCCTGCTGCTGCCTACAGATCAAGATGTAGAACTCTCAGCTCCTTCTCCAGCACCATGCCTGCCTGCATGCAATGTTTTCTGCCATGACAATAATGAACTAAACCTCTGAAACTGTAAGCCAGCACCAATTAAATGTTTTCCTTTGTAAGAGTTGCCTTGGTCATGCTGTTTCTCCACAGCAATAGAAACCCTAAGACACCGCTGAACAACAATGAAATGTTCAGGGACAGAGGTGTGGTCTTCCGCCACACTTATGCAGCCTCCTCCTGCCTGAAAAGCTGCTTATGTGCTTGAGCTATCATATGAGTTTGCTCTGTACCCTACTGAAGAAACGAGTCCAGAATATTTCTCACATTCGCAAAGAACAACTTTATATTTGCTCACAGCAAATTGATTAGAATTGTCACCTTCATTAACTTTCTCAGGATGCCATTCTGTTGTCCAACCCAGGGAAAAGGTCACGTCCGGGAAGAAGGATGTCACGGTGTCTAGAAAGGCTTTGGCATCCACTACTTTGCTGCTCCCATTAGGCCCAGGAAGAATATCGGCATTAATCCACACGGGGCGCTGCAGGTGCTGCTTCACATTGTCCAGGAACAGCATGGACGCTCTGACTGCTGCCAGACTGAAAAGGAGTGTGTGACCAGTGAGCCTACCACACTGAGATCTTCCTGTTCGCAAATTCAGAGTCAAATAAAAGATCTCACATGGGACCAGAGGGGAAGACTAACATGTACCCTACCTCAAAGTATTTATACTTCATTTTCATGAAAGAAATGTATAGATTGTATAGGGATATGAATAAATGGACCAAACAGGGGCTTCAGAATGCCACATTTGGGTCACTAAGTGTGAAGTGAGATACAAAAGAAAAGATACAAATGCTTGCTTGCCAGCCACACCCAGGAAGTAGGAGGCAGGTGGGCAAGTTCTGAGAGTGGCTCCTGCCACTTCAGCCTTGGATAAGATTGACTCTCACAATCCTGCAAGAGAAAAAGGATTGCCTCTTTGCCTTCATGCATGATTGGGTGAATTTGGAGACATAAACACATTTCTTAAAATGCCTAGAAAGCCTAAAACAACATACTCTTGGGGCTGGAGAGATAGCTCAGTGGTTAAGGGCATTAGCTGTTCTCCAGAGGAACCATGTTCAATTCCCAGCACCTACCCAGCAGCTCACAGGATCTGTAATTGGAGTTCCAGGGCTTCTCATACCCTCAAAAGACATCTATGCAGGTAAAATGCCAATGAACATAAAATAAAAAATAAATTTAAAAATGATATTTCCTAAAGCTAATACAAACTCAGCTTCTTTCTGTATTGTGAACACTTCTGTGGAAATGAGAAGATATTTTAGCTCCACTTGAAAAGTGGGTTGTTTTCTCTGCCCTGCAACTATTACAGCCACAGAATTCAAAACAGTAAAGGCTTTTGTTGCTGTTCTTATTTGTTTTTCTGTTGGTTCTTGAGGGTCTCACTGTGTACCTCTGGCTGGCCTGAAGCTTGCTATGGAGTACAGGCTCGCCCCAAATTCAGAAATCATCCTGCCTCTGCCAGTCTTAAGCCTGGGATTAAAGGATGTGTCAGCACGCCCAGCTTACAAAACAGTAAGTTTAGTATGTCATTTTTACTTTGTGTGTGTATGTGTGTATATGCGTGTGTGTCTTACTGTTCTCAAATATAAGCATGAGCACACACATACACACATGCACACGTACACACGCAAACTTAACTGGGGAACCTCATTGCTTCAACCTTTAAGGTGAATGCTCCTGGCCCTTTAGAAAGGCTCACCCAGGGAAACAGCTCCCGTGCCACTGTGATAGAGGCTGAGAAGCCTGGGTATGGGAAAGACATCAGCTCTTCCTGAGGATGGGCCTGCCCATCTGTGCTTCGCTCCTGTCCCTCCTATTTTAAGAGAGACATTTTATTAATCTGTGTGCTGAAACCAGAGGCATGTGGCCCTTGGCCTCCAGTCTCTTTACCTTGCATACTCTTCCCATTCTGTCCCTGAAATGGATGTCCTAGATTTTAGGGGATTAATAAGTAAGCCTCAGGCAGGACTTTGAATTTAGATGTTTTTATTTCTCTGTAATGCATCTGACTCCTAGTACATTGATGCCTGTTAAAACCTCAACTCTAAAACCCACAGGGAACCACAAAAGACCCTAAATCAGTAGGACATCCAGGGAAAATAGAGCAAAGTACTCAGGATGCAGAGGCAGGTAGATGTCTGAATTTCAGGCCAGCCTGGTCTACAAAGTGACTTCCAGGACAGCCTGGGCTACAAAGTGACTTCCAGGACAGCCTGGGCTACAGAGTGACTTCCAGGACAGCCTGGGCTACAGAGTGACTTCCAGGACAGCCTGGGCTACANAGTGACTTCCAGGACAGCCTGGGCTACAGAGTGACTTCCAGGACAGCCTGGGCTACAGAGTGACTTCCAGGACAGCCTGGGCTACACAGAGAAACCCTGTCTCAAAAAACAAAAATAAAAACAAAACAAACAAACAAACCAAAACAAAGAGAAAGCTAGATGCCCCACAATACCTGGCTTCAAAGCATACAATCAACGAGAGAGGTGGCAATGCTATAATCCCAACACTAGGAAGGCTGGTGGGATTGGGGTACTGAGATGAGTTCAAGGACTTGACTCAAAAAGCAATACTACACAAACGAATGGACAACAACAACAACAACATCCTGCAAAGCTACAGTAAATACAACAGCACCGTGCCGAGGTCAGCTTCTGAACTGTTGGAGAGACTCATTCTGAACACGCAGGTCCCAGGCTATGGCACTGCTTTGGAGACGAGAGAAGCTGCAAGAACTAGATTACAGGGCGGGCCCTTGAGGGCTCCCCTGCACGTTTGCGGGTTCCTCCCTCGTCAGCCTCTTGTGAACAGACTCATCTCACCAAAACTCTGCCCAGACAGCAACCACCCTCTCCAGCAAGCTGGACTGAAACTCTGAGCCAAGATTTGATAGATATTCTGCCAAACAGTTTGGTCACAGCAATGCAAAAGTGAACTAATACAGAACTAGTGAACAATGCACAAACTAATCTTACCTTATCCTGCACCCTTAGGAATTCCCTTTAAAATTATAAGTAACTTAAAATTGTATTTTAAGGGAAAATCATCTTTGCTAAAAACCCAGAGTCAGCTAAAACTCTAGATAAAATGTAAACATCACTATGTATTACAAAATAATGACTGTAATGCCATATAATATTTGCATATTATCATTTGTATACTATGTGAAACAACTTAGAAGCACAAAACAAGATCTACTAAAATTTGACTAAAATACCATTCAGCTCCACTCGCACAGGTAGTACAGTGGTTGATTAAGAGCTCAGAGTAGCTAAGGGATTCTCCTGTAGAGGACTGCTGAGCCAGATCAGATCCAGGACTCTGAGCCAGGGCAGCCTTCTCTGTCCAGGAAACACTACTCTGTGGCACTTTAAACTTTTGGACCCCCTCCCTTTACCGTGTGTATAGTGTTTTGAGTGTTTGCTGCGGTCTGTGACCCCGTGNTTCACCCCTCCCAGATCGGCCCGTGCACTTGCTATTTGGCTAGACGGCTCATCTGTCTTTTGAGTGTTTGCTGCGGTCTGTGACCCCGTGCTTCACCCCTCCCAGATCGGCCCGTGCACTTGCTATTTGGCTAGACGGCTCATCTGTCTTTTGAGTGTTTGCTGCGGTCTGTGACCCCGTGTTTCACCCCTCCCAGATCGGCCCGTGCACTTGCTATTTGGCTAGACGGCTCATCTGTCTTTTGAGTGTTTGCTGCGGTCTGTGACCCCGTGCTTCACCCCTCCCAGATCGGCCCGTGCACTTGCTATTTGGCTAGACGGCTCATCTGTCTTTTGAGTGTTTGCTGCGGTCTGTGACCCCGTGGTTCACCCCTCCCAGATCGGCCCGTGCACTTGCTATTTGGCTAGACGGCTCATCTGTCTTTTGAGTGTTTGCTGCGGTCTGTGACCCCGTGCTTCACCCCTCCCAGATCGGCCCGTGCACTTGCTATTTGGCTAGACGGCTCATCTGTCTTTTGAGTGTTTGCTGCGGTCTGTGACCCCGTGTTTCACCCCTCCCAGATCGGCCCGTGCACTTGCTATTTGGCTAGACGGCTCATCTGGGAAAGGCGCTTGCGGCTAAGGTTGATGACCTGATTTGATATCTAGGATCCGCATAGTGGAAGGAGAAAACTGGACTCCGAATTGTCCTCTGACCGCCATAGGCCTGCTGCAGTATCTACATGCATGCACGTAAACACACACACACACACACACACACACACACACACACACTTAAGAAAAGAATGTTTACACTTGGTCTGAGAATGTAGCTCAGTGACAGAACGCTTACTCAGCGAGTACAAGGTCCTGTGTTTGTTCCAAGCATCACAGACAGAAAAAGAGGGAGGGGTGAACTCTCCATGTCCAGCCTGATGGACCGTTCCCCATCCACAACCATCTGACCACAAGCAGGCTGTTTGTCCCCCAGCTTCCATTTCTTCATATGGTGGTGAGAACAGTGACGGCCTGTTGGGATTGTTGTGGGGTCATATATAAAGCACATATAAAGCTTTTAGAATTGTAACTCTATCCCTCTGCAGAACAACACATTCTCTTAGTCCCTGCCCTTTTCTTGACTCCGAGGATCCCCTATGTATGTATATGCATCCATGCATACATACACATATATGCACCTATTTTGAAAACAAAATAAAGCTTAAAAGTAAAGCTTGTGAAATAAAATTTTTAGTGGCCTGGCTCTTCTGTGGGACACTAAACTAGCCTGAATCACTAAATTAGCAGCTAGAACTTGCAAATGCACAGGCTAATCTGTGAGGAGTGAAACATGGAATCACAAACCACAGCAAACACTCAAAACACTATACGCATGGAAGAAGAGGGTCCAAAAGTTTAAAGTGCCACAGAGTAGTGTTTCGTGGACAGAGAAGGCTGCCCTGACCCTGAGTCCTGGATCTGAAGCTGGCTCAGCAGTCCTCTTAGGTGACCCCCTTAGCTACTCTGGGAGTAAGGCTCTATTAATAAAACAGATGCGCCACTCACTGTAAAAGCATCTTCTGTTCACCTGGTGCACTGTCACCTTGGAGGCTTACCGCCTCCATCCACTCACTGCTGAATAAGCTCACTCTCCCTAACTCTCTCAACTCTGACTGGTCAAGTCAGCTGTTCTGGCTCAAACACCTTTCCATGCAGACAGGCTCAAACTGGCTTCTTTTATCTTCTAACTGAATTGCTTTGCTCTGCCTCATATTAAATTTGGCAATATGCTCTAACCTTCTGGCATTTTCTGTCCTCACCTGTGTCTAGCTTGTTCTCTCCTCAGCCTGTCTCTGTACAACTGCTCCAGTAAAACTGCCCTCTCTCCCCTCTCTGCACTGCTCCCCTAAGTAGCCTGCTTTCTCTCTGTTCTCACAAGAGCTGGGCATATCTGTCAAATCTTTCTCTGATTTGTCATTTTGTCTGTCTCTCAATTAGATGTCACTTTCAAACATGGTGCTTCCTTCTACAAAGTAACTTTATCTTTCATTGTTTGGGCTTAATGGTGCATACTAAGGGTATGCCTTATTTCCGTCAGAGTGATTAAAGTTGTGCACTAAAGGTGCATCTGTGTTTCTGCCAGAGAAGCCACAGTGCTGAATTAAATTCCTTCTAGAACTCACCACCCACAAACTCTCTGGTCTTCAGATCATTCTGTAACTCAGACCTTGTCAGGCCGGACATCCAGGTTCTACACAGCCACTCATCAAGGCCAAGAGACAAGGTCTGCTGGGCATTCATTCACCCACGGATGGTTAGGGTCATCTCAATAATCCTACTCACTAAAGGCTGTTATTTATGTATGTGTGCCATGTGGGTACAGACTGTTTTGAGCTACCTGACATGGGTGCTGGGAGCCAAACAAGTGTCCTCTGATAGCTGCTGAGCTCCCTTCCAGCCCCAAGACAACTTCACAATGAGGTATGATTCAGAGATGGGGTGAATTTGCCACCAAAACTAGGTTGAATGGCAGTGGCCACTGGAGCTTGTGGTAATCCATTCTGTATCACATCCATTTCAGCCATTATAGCTTCTTCATGGCCAAATGCCATAAAAGGCACATCCCCTGTGACAGACATTGGAGGGAATGTCACTCATTCCTGCTAACATGGTCAGTTCCTGCAAAACAGTATTTCAAAGGATGCTTTGATTACTGATCGCTTTCAGACAAGTCTCTTTACTAAGACAAAATACAATGAAGCTGAATATGCAGGCACTGCTCTGTTAAGTCCTCTCCTTTCAGAGCACTGAAAGCACTTTCTTTGCCACTCTGTGTGGTATGACAGTTACATGTGAAACATTCCTTTATAAAAGCTAACTTTAATCTTAAAGGTCCTCAAGGAGCAATCTTAGCCATTAGTATGATGTTTTAAGTCTATTCTAGAAACACATAAAGGTCTAACATTTCATTTCAGTTTGGATAAGGTATAATAAGTAGTTGTGGTCATTTAAATTCATTCCCTACAGACTCATGTATGTGAATGCTTGGCCCATGGGGTGTGGCACCATAGAAGGTGTGGCCTTGTTAGAGTGGGTGTGGCTTTGTTGGAGGAAGTGTGTCACTGAAGGGATGGGTTTTGAGATCTCCTATGTTCAAGGGTCTTTGACATCTCCTATGCTTAAGCTATGCTCAGTGTGGCACAGTCTCCTTTTGCTGCCTGTGGATCAAGATGTAGAACTCTCAGCTCCTCCAGCACCATTTCTGCCCATACACCACCATGCTTCTTGCCATGATGGTAATAGACTAAACCTCTGAAACTGTAAGCCAGCTCCAATGAAATGTTTTCCTTTGTAAGAGTTTGTCTGGTCATGCTGACTCTTTACAACAATAAAACCCTAACTAAGACAGTAGTCACAGACAGAGACACATGTTCTAATGTTCTCCCTGAATTCTGCAGCAACACGAAGCACAATTGTAAAAGTACCTCTTGAAATCCAACTTGATGCCCTTGTTGCTCTTCACAACCTCAGCCAGCCACTCCTGCAAAGTGTTATCACTGCTTGTCTCGGGAGGATGGGCCATGATTGGTTGGCCATGCTCTGATCCGTCACTAGGAAGAAGGACATCAGCCTCTATCATGTGGGCAGCACCTGCCCAAGTAAGAGAGCTCATGTTACTGTGAATAGGGACAAAACTATAGGAGAAGCGCCTCGGTGTCCACATGAGAAAGAGGAGACACCGAGCAACTGTAGAATGCCAGGCATTGTACGAGGCCCACACGCTACCTGTACATCCCAAGGCTCCTCAGCCATTATCCTGCCTACAAATCTTTTCTAGCATCTAGCAAAGAGAACACAGAAAGGAAGGAAAGCCTATTAAGTATTTGTTGGTAATAAATATAGTATTTGAGCAGAGAGTGTCCCTCAAAGGTGCTACTTGCCTAGTAGTATGGGCAAGGCTCTGGTTCTACCTCTAGGACCAAACACATAGACACACAGACAGAAAGAATCACAGATACACTCATGCATTATCTTCTTGATATTGAAATTAGATTCATGGACATTCACTGTTTGTGTCTGAAATGCTACTTAAAAATTAATGTCTTTGACTTAAAGCTCGACTACTTTTTGTTTTTTGTTTTTTGTTTTAATGTTGTCGAATTCCTTCTACATTTTTTTAAAGATTTATTTATTTATTATATGTAAGTACACTGTAGCTGACTTCAGACACTCCAGAAGAGGGCATCAGATCTTGTTACGGATGGTTGTGAGCCACCATGTGGTTGCTGGGATTTGAACTCCGGACCTTTGGAAGAGCAGTCGGTGCTCTTACCTGCTGAGCCATCTCACCAACCCCCTCGGCTACTTTTTAAAAGTGACTTGTTTTATGGGACAGGCTATCACCGTGTAGTTCAGGCTGGCTTCTAACTTGCAACTGTGTTGATCCAGCCTCCCAAATGCTAGGATTGCAGGTGTGTACCACCACCCTCAGCTCTGGATGTAAGTTGCCAGGAGAGAAGCAGAAATGGACACCTGGCAGCGGCTATTGTTCTAATAAACCCCTGAAATGTAGCATCAGGACTGGGTCCTAGGGAAGCCTTAAAAAGGTGAGGAAGGGACTTTTCATGGAAACAGACAAAGCAGCATGGGCACTATCTATAGCCTGAAAACTGATGCCTGTCTTAATTTTATATTTATTTAGTTATATATATTGATAAATGTATATGTTTATAAATACTATTTATTATATAATAAAATATAAATATTTATATTTATTTATAAAATTACACACACACACACACACACACACACACACACACACACACACACACACATATCTGTGTGCATGCATATGAATGCCATGGAGGCAGAGACCATGTGCAAGAGTTGTTTCTTTCTGTCTTCCATGAGGATCTGGGTGTCACACTTAGGTCCTCAGGCTTGGTGTCAAGCATATGCACACACTAAGCAATATTGGTAACCTCATCTGTCCTATACAATTGTAAAGCTCTAGCAACACAGTCACTTGTAGTAATGGTAGAAGATCAAGAGAACACCACATAAGCATGTGGAGCTGACTTAGGTGGTTTCTAGGGGATGCTCAAAGTGTCAGTTGTGATAGGATGGTGTGAGGAAAGATGAACAGTTAGCTGTTGAGCTTTTTAGTAGCATACTAAGGAAATGTTTCCAATTTAGACCCCAAACCTCCCTAGAGACCTCACCTTCCATATAATTCCGTTGGTAATTATATTTAAATATGAGTTTGGAGAAGACAAACTTTCACATAAAAGCACAATAAAATATAGTATCAGTGCCAACAGGGCAGCTGCAAGACTCTTTATGAAACCTCAGAGAGATGGCTGCTCCCACATAACTATGTGAAGAGAATTTAGAATACTAAGTGTATGTTCACAGTAACCAAACCTGTAGACCAACCAGCCCAGAGTGAAGACCATCACAAGGCAATCTAGGTTTCTGACTTTCGGCTAAAGGAGTAATTTATAATTTGGTAGGTAATAAACCCACAAGCTGGGGCTAGAGAGATGGCTCAGTGGTTACCTGTCATGTTTGGTAACCACTGGCTGGCTAATCTTGCAGAGGATCCGGATTCGGTTCCCAGCACCCATATGGCAGCTCACAATATAATATTCCCAGCACCCATATGGCGGCTCATAATATAATATATATGTGCAAGAGCTGTTTCTTTCCATGAGGATCTGGGTGTCACACTTAGGTCCTTAGGCTTGGTGTCAAGCATATGCACACACTAAGCAATATTATATATATATATTAATATATATATATATATTAATATATATATAACATATAAATATATATTTATATGTTAATTACAGTGTTCTGCCTGCATATATGCCTGCATGTCAGAAGAAGGTACCAGATCTCGTTATAAGCCACCATGCTGCTGCTGGAAACTGAACTCAGGACCTCTGGAAGAGTAGCCAATCCTCTTAAGCCATCTCCTCAGCCAAAGCCCACATGCTTATGGGAGATCAAACATGCACTTGGATCAAAATGAACAGAGATAGAACTGGAGAGATGGCTCAGTGGTTAAGAGCACTAACTGTTCTTTCAGAGGTCCTGAGTTCAATTCCCAGCAACCACACAGTGGCTCATAACCATCTGTAATAGTATCTGATGTCCTCTTCTGGTGTGCCTGAAGACAGCGACAGTGTACTCCCATACATTAAAAAACAAAAAGAAAAAACACAAACCAGATAGTTCAAAATAGATATCAAAACAAAAGAAGGTTGTGGATCCCCAAATCTCACAATCTGGCAGTGGCCTGAGAAGGACAGTCAGGTGTGGATGTGGACACACCACCAGAGGCTTACGGGATTTCTCTCTTAAAAAAGTGAGTACATATCTTATTTGTTTACAAGGTCACATGTGCTACATTCTTTCCAGTAGTGACAAACGCCAACAGGCCCCAAAAACCCGGGCGCTGTCCCGAGGCAAAAGTTCAAGGAAACTCAGTCTCCTGGAATGGTGGCATTTTGTATAACGAATGCTCCAATGTCCTTGCTTTAGTTGGAAAACAGATCCATGTGCTTTCCCTTAATACATAGCCATGTTAGATCCTAGGCGGTCAGTCCTTGAGCTGACCCTGGGTCTAGGCAGCTAGTCACTGCCCTACATAGGAATTTACCACTCTCTAGGAAGAAGGAAGTTTGTGATCTAAAGAGGAACCAGGGTAGATACTTAGAACCCTAGGTAGCTGAGTTACACACATACACAAGCATTACAATGGCCTAGGGGGAAGGTGGACTATAGGATCTATGGCAAGGGCATGAAGCCCTTGCCCCCAGCTACTGACTTTGAACTGTCTTTAGGTGGAGCTGTTTTTGATCCCAGCTGTTAACATTGAATGTTATCCCAGTTGGTGCCTGCCAGCCCTTCCAGGTTTGCATTCCTCTGTTTTGTATAACTTCCCTATTTTCTTCTGTATAAATAGTCTGATGCTCAATTTGACAGTTCGCATTCAGATACCACACTCCCTAGTGTCCGTGTCTGTGTGTCACCCCACATTCACCGAATCCTCGCTCACCTGCAACCAGAGACCCGTTCCCTGCAGATCAGGGACCCCAGAAAAGCCCGTCTGGGGCACACATGTATTCCATAATGCATTGTGCAGGGCACAGAACCCTGTGTGGGAGCTGCTTTCTCCTTGCTCCACCATTTGTGTCCCTGGGATCTCACAGTTGTCAGACTTGGTGGCAATCACCTATATCCTTTGAGCCATTTTGCCAGCCCATCAAGGGCATTTAACCTTTTAGGAAACAAATATAAATCACAATGATATGTACCAATTTGCACACACTAGGTGCTGACTGAATATGTAAAGAAAACCTCACTAACAATTGCAATACACAGGAGTACAATAACTTTGCAAATGCTAATCCATAATATGTTCTTTACACAGTAAAATCTGATTAGTCGGTCCTTTGCATGCCACATAAGGGAGCTAAAAGCACACCCTAAAGCCCTGCACATGAATGCTCGTGCAAAGGCAACAGCTCTCCAGAAAAGCCAGGTCCCCACTGTGACCATCAGGCCGTGAACACTTGTAGACCGGCATCTAGTAACACAGACATCTGGTCCTTCCACAAATCAGCCTTGAGAAAAACAACTCACACAGTAAAGTTTACCCCTTAACAGAGCTATAAGTGCTCATGGCCTGATGGTCAGAGTGGGGACCTGGCTTTTCTGGAAAGCTGTTGCCTTTGCACATCAACATTCATATGCATGCAAGGGGTTAGTGGTTGCTTTTAGCTCTCTTGTATGGCAAGCAAGAGTGAGAGCCTATGCCAGGGTCAAGTCCGCTTAAGGCATCCAACCCGCAGTGAAACTGCCCACCTCACCCTTGATTCTTGGAAAGCGGACTTTACTCCCTGCCTCTCAGGGGTGCCATCCCATCTCTGGGAATTCACCCACTGCTCTTCTTCAGTATATCTCAATAAAATCTCTCCCTGTCTGCTGACTTCTTTTTACCACATGCACTGCTGACCTCCTAAATGCCAGGTCACAGGGCAGACAGTAAAGTAGTAGCCCAAACTGGCAACAACTCAAAGGTTTATTAGCTGATGAGTGGATAAAATGAGTTCCTTTGTGTACAAAAAGGATGCAGCAGAGATCCATGCCACAATACAGCAACCTCAGGACCACACTCACTAAAGGAATAGGAGAAGCGAGGCAAGGCTCTGTAATTCCCACTGCATGGGAGGCTGAGGCAAAAGACAGGGTTCAATAAGCCTAAAGAGAAAGTTTAATGAAAAATAAAAAGATGAGCTGGTGAGAGGGTTCAACCAAGAGTTCTGGATTCTCTTACAAAGAGCTAGAGTTCAATTCTAAGCACTCACATGGCAGCTCACAACTGTCCATAATTCCAGTCTCAATACTCTGTTTTGGCCTCTGGGCGCCAGGTGCACTCATGGTGCACAGATATACACACAAACAAAACACTCATACACATAAAATAAAAATTAAAACTGAAAAGGGCAAAAAAGATAGAAAAGTAAAAGGAACGCTGAGACGCAGCTTAGTGGTGGTGCTTGCCTGGGATACTCCAGGCCTGCAGCCCACATCAGCACCACTAAACACATGTTCCTGGAAAGAAAGCAGCCAGTGTGAGGACAGCAGGTGCCCAGCCATGCCAGGAACCGGAAAGCCAGCAAAGACAGACTAGCAGAACCAGGGCAGGTGAATATCAAGACATAAGCTAGTTTGTACAGGGTTTTCACATCACTAACATGGCTTGAAGACTCCAAAAAAAAATAGCACCCATCCCTCACATAGACGCTAAGGAATAAAGCAGCAGGTTAGCAGATGAGTGTCACCCTCACCCTGATGCTAGGACAAATGGCTCAGCTTAGCAGAGTGAAATGAGCCTGGTAATTTCTAACTGCAGCAATCATCCCTGGTCCAGATTTTGGAAGAGAGTCTGTTTCCAGAGCCAAGCACCGGCAGGAACATCCACACAGCTGCTGCCCACCCTCTGGGGAAACCGCACATGCCCTTAGTCTACTGACTCTGGCAGACTGGCTCCCAATCCAGCCAAATCACAGCTCAAGACATTCTGCTTGGATTTCAAAAAAAAATGTACTCAATTAATATGTTACCCAAAGAAAACTGAACAAGTCAGGCATGGTAGCTCATATATCAAGACATAAGGTAGCTTGTAAGGGTTTCCAATGTCTAGAATCCCAGCACTTGGAAGGCTGAGGCAAGAGGATCACAAGTTTGAGGCTAGCCTGGATTACACAGTGTTTTTAAAATGAAATGAAATGAAGTAAGAAAATAATTTTTGTAGAAGCCACTACTTACTCTTCAGTGCCTCATTCATCTGAGACTTGTGGTTGGCTGCGTGGTACCAGAGGATCTCAGCGCCATCTTCTGCCATGATCTGGCTGTTCCTCAGAAAATATTTCAGTATATTTTCACTCCAGGATCCTAAAATAACAATATTTATCTGAAAAGAATATTGCTTTTGATGGGGGATGTTTTTAAGGTAGATAGCACAATCTTGTGAGATACAATGGCAAGACATAGTTTCTATCCTGAGGTAAATAAACATACCCATCATCTCATAGATAACCATTTTAAGCTTGTGTGCGTGTGTATGTATGCATGCATCTGCATGAAGAGCAGCTAAAATCTCATTAGCATAAGTCTTATAAACATTTTCATTACCCATCGTCTTCACAGTGCATATTCCCTCTCTAGATTCACTCATCCCATGCATCTGCTCTGTATCCTTTGACCAACACTTCCTTGTCTTTCCTATGAATAGCCAATGCTGCTATCTCTACTTCTATATAGTCAAAAATGTTCAAGTTTTATAAGTAATGAAATAATGCAATATTTTTTCCCTGTGGCTGGCTTATTTCACTAAGCACAATGATATTAATCTAGGCACATATATGTAGCTACCAGCAATGGCTTTGTTAGAGCGGAATGTTATTCTACTGATAACACATACCATATCTTCTTTATCCATTAGTCTGTCATTTTAGTCTTGAGTGGCTTCCATGCTTGGCTATTATGAATGTTTACAGACATTCATTTATACGGTAGTGGTTTTCTTCCCATGGGTTTGTGTCCAGAAGGGGAAATGCTGGATTATAGGGTTAAAATGTATATATGTATATATATATATACATATATACATATATGTATATATATATACATATATATATATACATATATATATATATATATATATATATATATATATATATATATATACATATATATATATATATATATATATATATATATATATATATATATNNAAAAGATATAATGAGGGAGGAAAAAAAAGCCAAGCAATTGAGCTAGAAAAAATAGACTTGTGAAAGAGAACAGGTAGTGTGATGTGTATGTACAATCATGCATCATGCTATAATTAGTAGCCATACAGTATGGTCTGGAGATCAGAGAGGAAAGAGCATGAAGGAGAGTACAGAATTGCTAAAAATTAGACATTCAAGAGCAGAAATTCTAGACTGTGAACTCCAAGAACCAAAGTCCTCTGCATAGAGCCACAGTAGTATGAAAACCCTGAGGGTGGCTCCCTCCCCTCCATGGTGTATCTGCCCTCACACTGTGATGCTCTGGGCAGCATTCACAAGCTCAGCTGGCACACACAAGCAATGCATACATGTGCCAGTGGTTTATGCCTTACCAGGTTTCTCTAGGTCTTGTTATTCAGTGCGTGCAAAATATTCTGCCAACTGTTAGCTTGTATCTGCCTGGCAACAGTTAAAAGCCTAAAAAAATGCTATCACACATTGCCAATAAAATATTAAGAAAAGGAGGGAGTTTGAGAGATGGCTCTGTGGTTAACAGCACAGACTGCCTTTTCTGAGGACCCAGGTTTGATTCCCAGCACCATCATGGATGCTCACAACCTTCTGTTAGGACCAGTTCCAGGGAATCAATTCCCTCTTCTGGCCTCCACAGGCACTGCATGCTTGTGAAGTACAGACTTACATGAAAGCAAACACTCACATGTATAAAATAAAAGCATATAAAAATTTAAATATATATTATATATCACAATAATTAATCTTTGGTCAGAAAATAGCACTTCTTTCATTTTGAACTACCTCAGTTCATTTCGATCCAAGTTTTATAAACATGGCATTATTTTCTCTGCCTGGGTACTTTGTCCACCATGTCTGTTCCTATTGTCTGCAGATACCAGAATACAACACTGGATTCTGGAACTGGAGTCACGGACAGCTGTGAGCTACCAAGTGGGTTCTGGGAACTAAATTCAGGTCCTCTGCAAGTGGCTGTAACCACTGAGCCATCTTACCAGTCCCAGCATGTTGGTAGTTTACATGCCAAATTATAAACCATTCCTTTAGTCAGGAAATAGCGGAAATTATAAAGATAATGTCTGATTTCTTTAGCAAGCACTCTCCATAAAGGAAAGAGAGATGGCTGAACACTGCCCACAGCCTTGCCTGCTCCCAGCATGGGGCCTTGTTCACATATGCAAAAGTATGCATGACCATATTTAAATATTCAATTCAGTCATTCTAGAAGGCACATTAATTCTTAGCAGTGACAAATACCAAGTAAGAAAACAATCAAATCATACTATACATTCATGATTTAAAAAAAAAAATCATAATGGTTGTGGCTTTGGACACTAAAATCGCACATCTCAGCAGCTCAGGATAGATTATAAGTTCAAAACCAGTATAGACTACACAGCAGGACGTAAGATCCTACCTAAAATAAGGTTAGGAGGGACAGATAGAGACCAAATGACCTAGAAAGAAAACTGGTCCTTCTTTCCTGGCACATAGGTTGTTGGAACAAACCTAGGCATTCATAAACAGTGCACATTAGGTTTCACCATGGCGCCTTTCAGCTGTCTTGACACTGCATTCAGAGTATAAAGATACCTTACAAAATAGTAACAATACACAATGATGCAGGATTTTTATGCATGCCAAATACATTTTTCTTAGGTAAACTGCTCTTCTGTGCTTAGTGAATTATAATGGAGTTGTATCCAGGTAATCTAATCGTTGGGTTAAAATATACTAACTTAAAATACATTCAACATACGTACAGAGCATCATAGCTCAGCTCAGTGTACTTTAAAATGTTTGGAACATATAAATTAGATAATTTATGGCTCATTGCAATGACCAAGGCAACTTATAAAAGCCAGCATTTAGCTGGGGGCTTGCTAACAGAGGGTGAATTCATGGTTGTCAATAGCAGGGAGTAGGCAGGCAGGCATGGGGCTAGAGTCATAGCTAAGGACTTAGAACTTATTTAAAGTTTAAGGCAAGGCTGGGGTTCAGGACTGTCATGGGGCTTTTGAAACTTCAAAGCTTGCTCCCAATGACACACCTCCTCCAATGAGGCCAGGTCTCCCAAAACAGTTCAACCAACTACAGACCAAGCACTCACTGGAACTTAGAAGCCCATGGGGGGGGGGGCATTCTCATTCAAACCACCACAAAGAGTATCTGTCCTTTGATTGAGAAATTTTAGTTCTATGGATTTATTCCATAGACAAACTCATTTGGGAGAATACATTCCATTCAAGAAACGTAATGCATTGTCTGTAATAGCAGAGGAGTAAAACTTCAAATGTTTGTCAACACTACATAGGGTCCATTCTGTGGCCCTTAAAATGAACAAGGCAGCTCTCTAGGTACAGTAGAATTTCAGAGACAGAAGTGAAGAAAGCATTAGAGCAATGGAGACCCTAAAGCAGGAGGGGTAATGGGGACCTGTCCTCCTCCTCCTCCTCCTCCTCCTCCTTCTTCTTTTGATTTCATGAAAGTGAGGGCACAAGATATTTTATGGAATTTAGGGTTGCTAATCAGAAATAGAAGGACATTTATATGAGTGTATAAATTTTAATAACAAGGTCCTTATAAGTCTACAGGGAGAAAGGCCAGTAAAAGTTGAGGTATGGGCTGGAGAGATGGCTCATTGGTTAAGAGCACTGACTGCTCTTCCAGAGGTCCTGAGTTCAAATCCCAGCAACCACATGGTGGCTCACAACCATCGGTAATGAGATCTGACGCCCTCTTCTGGTGCATCTGAAGACAGCTACAGTGTACTTATTTATAATAATAAATAAATCTTTAAAAAAAAAGTTGAGGTGGTGTAGTGAGAGAACTCAACCAATTATTTCTGACTTGAAAGGTGAGACCCGGGCTGGTGAGATGGCTCAGCAGGTAAGAGCACCCGTCTGCTCTTCCAAAGGTCCTGAGTTCAAATCTCAGCAACCACATGGTGGCTCACAACCATCCGTAACGAGATCTGGCGCCGTCTCCTGGAGTGTCTGAAGACAGCTACAGTGTACTTACATATAATAAATAAATAAATCTAAAAAAAAAAAAAAGAAAAGAAAAGAAAGAAAGGTGAGACCCTGTGAGGCAAGGGGCCAGAAAAGCAAGAACACTGTCGTCCACATCTCCTGGAGAAAAGCATCCCTGTTAGCACAGTGCCCTTAGGCCTTTGAGATTTGATTCAGACAAGGGAATTGAAACCAGATGCAGGGTGGTGGCAGTGTCTCCTGTCAGAATGCACCTTTCGTGTTATACGTCCTTAAGTCACAGGTTGTTTCCTCTGTATAAAAACATCTAAAGCACCAGGGCTTTTCTCTACATTTGTGCACTAAGGAAGGGTGTATGTCCGCCAAAGAGCCAGTGCCATTATATTACAATGTGGTATGCCTGTGTGAGCATGTGCATGTGGACCAGAGGACCATCACAGATGTCACTCTTTGGGAGCCTCCACCTTGTGTTTTGAGAAAGGGAAGCTTGCTGACCTGGAGCTTACCAAGAAGACAACTCGGGGTGGTGTGCTATCTCCTTCCATGGATCCAACTGTTCCCATCTTCCCCAAGTGCCCTCCTCTACCAGGGTCCCTGGTTTTCACACAGGTTGTGTGGGTGCAACTCTTGTCCTCATGCCTGCAAAGCCAGGAGCTTTGCAAATGAGCTCTTTCTCAAGCCCCTCCGATGTGATTCTGACACTTACCTCTCCCTCTTTTGTGGGCCTCGTGGGAAGAAATACCTAAGAAATTGATATTGAATTGATCTACTCTGGGTTGGGAGGAAAAAGTCTCACCTTACCCCATAAATACGCACCATAAACACTTTCTTAAAACTTTCTTAAAATTCACAGTACAAAACCAGAGGGAACCCCCCAACCTTGAGAGAGTCCACTGTATTCCTTCTTTGGAGTTTGATAAATATAAGAACAAACAAAATGGTTGTGAAATTGAAGAGAGGTTTGGTAAGATCTGGGGGAGAGTCAAAGATAAATTGATCAAAATACATTGTTTAAAATCTTCAAAGGGTTAATGCAAAATAAGAAAATATTTAATGTTTATGTGTGTGTTAAAAAGCAGATGGTAGGGCTGGAGAGATGGCTCAGTGGTTAAGAGCACTGACTGCTCTTCAAATTTGAAGGTCCTGAGTTCAAATTCCAGCAACCACATAGTGGCTCACAATTATCCATAATGAAATCTGATGCCCTCTTTTGGGGTGTCTGAAGACAGGTACAGTGTACTTACATATAATAAATAAATAAATCTACAAAAATAAATAAATAAAAGAAGGTAGAAGGATGAAGAGATGGCTTAGCAGTTAAGGGCACTGAGTGCTCTTCCAGGGGTCCTGAGGTCACTTCCCCAGCAACCACATGGTGGCTCTCAACATCTGTAATGGGATCCGATGCCCTCTTGTGGTGTGTCTCAAGACAGCTGCAGTGTACTCATACAAATAAAACAAACAAACAAACAAAAAAGTGGAAGGTTAAAAAAAAAAAAAAGGTAGTGTATGTGGTATGGATGTAAAATCTTTCTGGAAGGATCCACCCATGAATGTATAGCAGAAGCCTGAGGGGAAAATGGGCTAATAATTGGAAAGGATTTATAGACCTTACTGAACCATCTTGAGCTTTCAATATCAAAAATGAATTTTCCTTTTGTATCTAAACAATCGATTTACCCTAAATTGTTTCTACCTTTGTCACACGGAGATACTCTCTGGCCTCAGTAAAATCAGCCACCACTTGAACACTCCACACCCCGCAGTCACAGGCATTTACAACGCAAAAACAGAACAAGAAAAGGAGTAGGCGGCGCCCACTGAACCCTCCACACTTACCCGGGCCCCCTGCACATGCTGCCATGGTGACGGACAGATGCCGCGGTCTGCGCAGGTGCACAGGGCTAGCACTCTCCGGGTTGTCTCCCTGGCGGAAGCCAGACGACCTGACCGGAACCTCTGCGCCAGTGATGCAGGAGGTGCGCACGCGCACTGCAACTGCTAGGCTTGAGGAAAGGAGAGAAGCGGGGATAGTGGCAAGAGAGGAGGTGGGTTGGGGGAAGAGGATTGCCGGGCACATTTCCCATAGTGCAGAGGTCCAGTTATGTTGTGGAGCTACTCGGTCTAGGGTACAGCGGGCTACAAAGCTAGAATACATTACCTGACAGCACAAGCAGAAGTGGTTCTCGCCCAACCCTTCAGAGGGTAAGATTTTTAAGTCACTCTGTCTTGAGTGGCAATTTTAGCCTCAACCAGGTCTCCAGTCTCTGGATTTCCTCCAGCTCAGCCAGGAAACATAGCCCCATTGCTTTATGGCCGTTTGTTTTCTACTTTTATCTTCACATTTAAACTTACTTTACGAAAAGCATAAATCACACACCTCTCACCTCAAGAGTTTATTACTGAACCAAGTATGAGTGATAATCGTTCTAGAACACCAAATCAGTTGCCCCTAACATATTGCATAGTTTAGTCGTGTTTTTCGCTGTTTAAGAAAGTTATATATCCTGGAATTTTTCAAATACTTTGGTGGAAATATCAGGCATGCAGTTTACAGCAAACCGAGGGCAGGTTTCAGTTGCTAGCGGACGGCTCTTGGGTTTTAGGCTAGCACTGTGCTTTCACCTAGTCACAAGGACATTAGGTCAAGTAAGCAATGCAATTAAGGGAGCTAAACACAGCACAAGATGATGTGCTGCTAGAGCGTCAACATTCCAACACCCCATCCCTGAAGTTCTAACCACCAGCCTTGTTAGTAAGGAAATTGCTATAATCAAAGTACTCCTAAGAATACAGGCAAGACTTCTAATGGATTTTTGTTCCTTTCTGCAATTATGATGCTTTTTACCAATTGCTGAGTAAAATATGTTCAGACAGAAGCAATGGAACCTATTTATGATCCTAAATATAAAGCTACATAGTCCAAGAAATTAATATAGTATGACCACACAATGCTACATTTTTTTTTTTTTTTCCGAGACAGGGTTTCTCTGTAAAGCCCTGGCTGTCCTGGAACTCATTCTGTAGACCAGATTGGCCTCGAACTCAGAAATCTGCCTGTCTTTGCCTCCTGAGTGCTGGGATCAAAGGCGTGTGCCACCATGCCTGGCACCACAATGCTACATTTTAAGTAAGAAATGTCACTATGGTGAAAATGGTGTGGATGACCCTGGAAAAATTAAGAACTATGAGTCATTGGTATGTAAAGGAAATCACTGTCAGGCAGGCAGCTGTGCCCTGTGCTCACTGCAATGTTAACTCCTAAAAAACAAGACACAAAACCAACCTAAGATCCACCAACAGATGAAGAGAGAAAATGTAGCACAGGCCCATAATAAAGTTCAGGGTTCATACAGGAGACCCTGTTATTTGTAACAAGGATGAACTGTCAGACATTGGGTGAAGGAGGACAGGCGCAGGAAGACCAAGGCTGCATGATTTCACTTTTTTTTTTTTAAGATTTATTTATTTATTATATGTAAGTACACTGTAGCTGTCTCCAGACACTCCAGAAGAGGGAGTCAGATCTTGTTACGGGTGGTTGTGAGCCACCATGTGGTTGCTGGGATTCGAACTCCGGACCTTCGGAAGAGCAGTTGGGTGCTCTTACCCGCTGAGCCATCTCTCCAGCCCCCATGATTTCACTTCTATCACTGACCTAGACAAAAACTGATGATAGTGGATGCTGGGGCTGAAGCGCAGAGTTGGTAGAGGAAAAGGAGGCACTGGGGAGATGTAAGATGTCAGGACACATTTCAGGTGGGAGAAATAGATTCAAGTGTTCTCTCATACAACCTAGTAACTACAGTAATCCCAATGTGTTGTGCACGTTAAGAAACAGAGAGGAATAAGATTATTGCTGCTATTACCTCCGGATCATGGGATGGCGCACAATATGACTACCTGTTGAAGATATGTGGTGGAAGAACAGGGTAAATCAGTGCAGGTGGGATCTGCACAACCTTTAGGATTATAAAAGTTACAATGCTTCTGTCTGAACATTTTTTACTCAGCCACTGGTAAAAACCATCTTAATTGCAGAAAGGAACAAAAAATTAACACTGCTAAATTTTCATGTTTCTTTTTGCTGAATTGTGTATATGAGTTGAACATTTTAAAGCCACTCAACAAAATATTAAACCTAGAATAAGTCAGCAGTTTCTGTTTTATTTCAAGAAAGTCTTTTATCACTTGAATCATAATATCAAAATTATTCTATTAAGAAACTTCTAGGTGCTGGAGAGATGGTTCAGAGGTTAAGAGCACAGCCTGCTTACTCTTCTAGAGGTCCTGAGTTCAATTCCCAGCAACCACATGGTGGCTCACAACCATTTGTAATGGGATCTGATGCCCTTTTCTGGTGTGTCTGAAGATGGCTACTGTGTATTCATATAAATGAAATAAATCTTAAAAAAAAAAAAGTAAGAAACTTCAATGAAACATCACAGAAACCTAGGTTGTCAGGAACCTACACAACTGTCAAAGTAAGACTTATTATTCAATCATAAGCATTCTTGGCGTTTCAGACTTCCAGGCCAAATGCCTACTGTGCTGCAAGCTCCTCTTGAGGCAGACATGGGCACCCTCCAGTCAGTAACCCACACTCACTCAAGAGTCATTTCTCCACTGCAGCAGTTGAAATGTTCCTGTATGTTAACTGTCTGATCCACACATCCAAAATAAAGGAACTTACTATTCAACTGATGAAACCTGATAATGGTCCTTTTTTATATGTAGCACACACAGGCACACAGCTTGTTCAATAGATGCATAAAGCAAGATTATAGTCCATCTCATATTTCAAAATGCAGAGAAACTGAGTTGCAATAAAAGTCGTCTTAAGACCACAAATAGATCATTGTAGATTGACTACAAAGAGCCAACCGATTTCTTTACTAAAATTTCAAATTAAGTCCAATGTGAAGAAAGACTATGGTCAAGCATGTGTCTGCATTCAGAAAAACACATCTCCAAAGAATGCTGTAAAATGTGCCTCTAACATTAGACTAGGGTTCCAGTTTTGACTGGTTGTAGACACTATGAAAACAAATTCAAAGCTCTTTACCACAGAAGATCCTTCCACTATTTGGTAAGTTCAATATTCATAAATTGTACAGTTATACTACAAAGTATACAGGATACTGAAAAAGAAACAAATTATGTAAACAAAATGAGCTTGATATGTAATCATCTTTATATTACATCATTTCGCTAAATTTTGTCAGTCATATGTTGCCATTTTATTTACTATCTGTAACATTTCACATTTCTTGTGGATAATCTCCTCAAATATGTCTTTGGCTGGTCCAAGAGTGGTTTGGAGGACACTCACGTGACTGGATCTATAAGATTCAATGCTTTATAAATAATCCTTCCTACACAGAGTTATTTAGTGTGGCTTTCCTGATAGATACAATGAGTGTTTTTAATACAAAAAATATACTTCACATAATAAAAAGGCATCAAAACAATGATTACATTTTATATAAGTTAAATGACACAGTTGTTTTCTTCTGTTGTCTGAATTAAACTAGAAAGCTCTATCACAACCTTTAACACTTTGTTAAGTTAAATATTCCATTATAAAAAATAACTAGCATAGAAAGAATTTAAAATATGCAAAAGTAATAAGTTTGTTGAAATTTACACTTCATACATTGATGTCAATCAAGAAATTCCTAAGGATTAACATGAAAGTAAAAGAAACCTGCTTTAGGCTTCAGTTATTGCTACATGATGACTACTTCATAGGTCATCTGGTCTGTCATCATCTCAAGAGTGTTAAATACAGTGGTGTACTTTGTAAGGAAGGAAAAAAAGAATGCACTGTGATACAAAAATATTACCTATTTATATATTAGCAAAGATTTATAAAACACATTCCAAATTATATGTTGCTATGGAAACAACAGACTTAAATAGAGAAGCACAAAGTCCTGAAGCACCCGCGATTATTTTAATCAGAAAAAAGATATATTTATATATGTATATATATATATATGAAATTTGAGAAGAAATAAAGGCAAAATTCTAATTTTAATCAAACAGTTTGCATGTAATCATGGAGGTAGGTCTCCATTCCTTTTATACAAATAAGTTATCAGCTTTATTCAAAGAACTATAAGTCTAGAGTCTTAAAACTGGTCTTCCTTACTGAAATACATTTTTAAACAGACTTCAAAACCAGTACTCTCATTAGCATATACACAAAACAGGTATCTCCTTCATTAAAATCAAATATAAAGAGGTATAACTAGTGCAGATACTTTGGCTTAACATTTAAGTTACACAGTAAATACTATAAATTTTAAGTTAGAAGAAATATTTCTTCTTAGTTCTTATAATAAGCATAAAGCTATAAAAATGGTGATTTCTTAAGTTTTTAGGTACTTAAATATTGTGCTAATGATTTTTAAAAATCATTCCTACCTAAAAAGCAAAATTATATATTTCAATTATCAAACATTTAATGTTTTAGTGCTATAATTCATTTTAAACGATCAATTTGCAACATACAGCCCAGTACATTGTTTCACTCAGAAAGATTTTCTAAAATGAAAAATGCTAACTCTATCTCTAAGGGCAGACTAGAGTTGGAGGTGCCGCCGTGGATCACAGGGATCAGAGCACTATCGAGATCATTTAGGTAATGCTGAGGCAGAGGCTGCCCTTCACAGCCTGCCTGGAACTCAACCTGGAAAAAAAAAGAAATCTTGATAAAGGTAACCCTAGAAAATTAGCCCTCTTGTGTTGCTTGGCAGCCGAATATGTAGCATTTTTGAATATTCAGCTTAAAGCTATTAGTAAAATAATGTTATTTTCAAAAATATATTTTCCCATTTCATTTATCTCTTTCCTACATAAATTATATCATTATAAATATTGTCACTACTTTATATTTTAGATTTCCTTTCAACTAAATACATATGTAAATGAGATCTGAAGCTTTTTAAATATAATTAACAATGCAACTTAATTTGAATTAAAAATGAATTGAAAAATCAACTTACCGTGTTTCAAACTGTTGCAGTACTCTGTTTTGTGTGAGATGTATATGCAATTGTGTGTATATGTGCATGTGTGTATGCAGTTGTGTGCACAAGCTGAGTCCAGAGATTTGACTTTAGGTGTCACTAAGGTTTCCACTAAGGCTCCACTTTATTTATACAGCATCCCTTTCACTGAAAACAGCAAGCCCCTGGGTCTTGTTTCTGTCCCCACAGCACTAAGGTTACAGGCATAAATCGCTATTCCCAGCTTTGACTTGGGTGCTGGGGATCCAAACTCAGGTCCTCACACTTATGCAGCACGCACTTGACCTATTGAGCCACCTCACAAGCCCTGCAATACTATTTAACATTAAGATTTAATATTATGATGAAGTTGATATTTTTATACATTTAATGATAAAGAAAACAGTGCTTACTCAACCAATACTCATAACGAGTTTTCTAAGTTTCCTTGAAAGGGTCTTACAATGGAGTACTGAAAACAAACTCCTCTTTTCAGTAGGAAGCACTGAGTAGAACACATCTTTCTAGAGGAACAAACCAGTATATGAACTCCTGTTTAGAAAACCAACTCGAATGAAGGATCTGCCTTGAAAATCTATACTTGATGTCAAAAGTTACAAAATGTACCCAGAAAACATTCACTAGACATTCTGGGGAAGATAGCTTTTCCATGTAAGATGGTCACTGTTAATTAGATAAACACTGTTAAGTAGAGATGCACTGAACACCCTATTGTGCCAAGTCCTGCTTGGCCTGGTAAGGGACAGAATGACATGGTTCCTGCCCCTGGAACAGAGACAGCAGGGCATGGGCCTCCATGAATGTTGATGGCTGCTACAGGCCCAAGGCTAGCTGTATAATTACACACATATTTTCAAGCTTCTCCCAAGAGGAATGTCCTCTCTGCCAAGGTTAATGACTCCATGGGAATCAGAGACAGCACAAGGCTGGAGGCAAGGGTGTGTTTATGTCTCAGCAAAATGCTAAGTGCTGGGACTTTTAAGACAGTCCTTAAGGCTGTGGGAAAGAATGCTGAAAACATGATTAAAAATATATAATTTCTCAACTATGCAAAATAGAAGAATGCAATATGAATCATATAAGGAGTTTCACAGATCTAAAAGGAACAGTGGCAGCTGCACTATAAGCCAGATTGTCAGAAAGATCCTAAGGAAGGAGATAAAGAGAGTTAGGGAGTGGTGATCTCAAAGCAAGATCCTGCCCAGCTAAGTTTCTTGTTTATGTTTACAAAGGCAGGCAGATTCCTAAATTCAAGGTCAGCCTAGAACAGAAGTAGTTTAAGTAGTTTAAGTAGTTTACCCAGGCATGGTAGGAATGGTAATTTCAGGGTATATTAAAAAAGTATGGCAAATAAAACATTTTGAAGAAATGGCACAAGTTTCATTACATATATAAACTTGCTTGTACATGCATTAAAATCACAAGAAATATATAGTATCAATTATATATTGATCATGGGACAATATTTCAGGAGAGTCTGGAGATGAAGCTCTATTTGGGAATTAAGGGTAGCTCTTCTGGAAGCATTTCCATTGTGGTCTAGAGTCAACATCTCCATGATCCACCAACTCCATACTATACAGCACGATGGCTGCTTCCTGGAATGTTTAATGAAGTGGTGTGTGTGCGCGTGTGTGTGCGCGCGTGTGTGTATACTTTTAGATTTTTGAGTCATGTAAATCTAACTAGAATAAATTTCAAAGCCTCTTGCACACAGGACAGCAATGGATCAGCAAGCCATGGTCTACAGGCCACCCTGTTGTGTAGAACAGGTTCACTGGATCACAGCCACATTCATGCAGTTACCCCTGTAACAGCTTCCCACTATAAAAGGCAAATTGTAGAGAAACCCCTGCAGCTTATATTGCAAAAATATTCACTCTGTGACCTTTTACAGAAAAGCCTGGCTTCAGTTAGAGATTAACAGAGGTAATAAATGTGTGCAGCAATTCTGGCTTGGGGATGGAAGTGCAGCTCAGTGGTTGAGTGCTTGTCTAGCACTAAGGTCGTGGGTTCCATTGTTAGCACCACAAAAACAAAAGAGAAATACAGCAGGAGGCTCCCTTTCCTCAAAGGGTTAGATAAAAATCTCCATTTCAGGAGAAGCAAGATGGCTCAGTGGACAAGCTGGACAATCTGAGCTGAGTCCCTAGAACTCAATGAAAGGAGAAGAAAACTGACTCCTGTGAGTTTTTGTTTTTTACTTCACATATGCACCATGGCACACACTCCCTACATACAAATATATTTATATCAATATAAATCTCAAAAATATATCACAAAGATATGTCTTACCATATCAGTGTCAATGGACACTCTGAGTCCAATTTTGTTCATTCTGTTACTCTTTAGAGTTCTCAGGTGAGGGCAGAGGGCAGCACTACAAGCCATGGCGATCTCCTTTGCAAACTGGTAACTACTTGATAAACTAGATATATCTTGGTCCTTTAGGAAGTAGAACACCTGAAAATCAGTCAAATTTGGAAAGAAATCATGATTGTGATTAGAAGCCACAAATAAACTGAATTAAAATAAAAAAGGCAACTACTGCTTTCAATTCAACTTTAATAAAATTCCAACGTTAGCTCTTTGAAACCATCAGTTCAGAGCATTCTGTATCGACAGCCTGACTATGTATGATAAAAAATTTTAAATCAGAGATTACAGATTATAGGAGTGGTCCAACTATTTTTGCCCAAAGTCGACTTGTGTCAATGAAATCCTGTTAATTCATTTCAGAGCCAACATTATAAGAATGTCTGTCTGGAATCCGATCAGACAGAGAAACAATGCTCTGTAGTTGCTATGTCATTCTACACATATGAAAGCACAGGACGATGAAAGATCTGGCCATCTGACTGCAGAGAGGACACAGGACTCCAGGCTGGGAGGCTATGCTCAGTGCCTTCACAGTGTCTTATTTCAAAAACAGAGAATGTGCCAAAATGGTTTCCCACATGAGCGCTGATTATAAGCTGGTGTCAATAAAGTCTTGTATAGTAAAATAACAATATAAAAATGCCAATTTAGGGGCTGGAGAGATGGCTCAGTGGTTAAGAGCACTGACTGCTCTTCCAGAGGTCCAATTCCCAGCAACCACATGGTGGCTCACAACCATCTGTAATAGGATCTGATGCCCTCTTATGGTGTGTTTGAAGACAGCTACAGTGTACTCTTAAACATAAAAATAAATAAATCTTTAAAAAAAAAGTCAATTTAGCCAGGTGTGGTGGTGCATATCTTTGATCCCAGTACCTGAAAGGCAGAAGCAGGTGGATCTCTGTGAGTTTGAGGCCAGCCTGATCTACAAAGAGAGTTCCAAACTACAAAGAAACACCCTGTCTCAACAAACCGCCCCCCCCCAAAAAAAAAGTCAGTAACTATTAGCTGTCAGGAAGTCCTATCATGTTGAGAGCTTGAAATAAATATATCCAAATACAAATCTGGGATGTGAGGATTCTGGGTGGGGATCCATTTCAGCATGGAAAGTGAAAGGTATAATAAACTACACCTAAGTAGTCATAGTCATAGGCTGAATATGCAATCTTTTCAAGTATAAACATCACATACACCCCCCCCCTCTCTCTCTCTCTCTCTCTCTCTCTCTCTCACACACACACACACACACACACACACACACACACACTATCCACACCCAGTACATGAAGAGACCTTTTTCTATACCTCAGTGCATTTCACAGTCTTGTCTTCGGTTTCAAAATCTGTTTCCAGTTTTATTTTTTCACTTGGAAATCCTTCCACTGACATCCCATCTACTGAACTGATAACACTGTATATATAATAAAGCAGAATACAATACAGTTAGGATCATGGTGTTTTCTATGAAATTAATTATTGAATTTGGGAAATGAAATAATAAAGTCAAAGTTTTGCATTTAAAGTAGCTACAAATATCTCAAATGTGTATAATCACTTATCATGATTCCTTGATTGTGTTATAATCTTTTTATCCAGTAAATTATATTTCCTTTTTCATATGTCCAATTCAGGCCTAGCTTTAATATACTTCAGTTTCTTAACAGAAAAGTATCTCACAAATTAAAAAAAACTATTTTCTGGGGTGGCACATGCCACTGATTTGACAGGGTGTAGACTACTATACAGACGGCTTTGAGTTTGATCTCCAGCACTACATAACCTGGGCATGGTTGGCACAGGCCTTTAACACTAGCACTCAGGAGGATTTCAAGTTTAAGGCCACACTGAGTTCATGTCCAGCCTGAGCTACATGGCAAGATCTTACATCAAAAATCTATTTTGGAATTGTTTCCTTCTTCTTTCTTCTAGACCCTCAATCCATCTCTAAAACTGAGAGATTATGGGTAACTGAACAGAAGGAGCAACAGTGATATTGGTAAGACTTCTACTGAGTACATCATTAGGTCTCACTTATATTATAGGGAATTAACAGAATTCAATAATCAAAAGGAAACAGTTATTTACTTGACAAAAATGTGTGCCATATATCACAAAAGGTGTTTTGCCTTTCCTTAGCCCTGGACAAAGCTACCTGATTAATGTTTCAAAATCAGACCCTCCCCCAAGTTGATGGTTCATTATAGCTTCCTGCTGAAGAAAACTTAGGAGTCTGATTAGTTACATGTTTGAAAAAACCATACTGCAATAATTGGAACAGAAACATTAAAGTTAATGTCATAATTCTATATGCATTTATAAACTATATCACTGTATTAAAGGGATGTTTTTATCACCCCCCCCCCCCCCCATCAAATAAGAAATTCTTGCCGGGCGTGGTGGCGCACGCTTTTAATCCCAGCACTTGGGAGGCCTTGGGAGGCAGAGGCAGAGGCAGAGGCAGGCGGATTTCTGAGTTCGAGGCCAGCCTGGTCTACAAAGTGAGTTCCAGGACAGCCAGGGCTATATAGAGAAACCCTGCCTCGAAAAACCAAAAAAAAAAAAAAAAAAAAAAAAAAAAAAAAGAAAGAAAGAAAGAAAGAAATTCTTACCCTTTGTTCTTCCTATCTTCTGAATCCACCCAACAGATGTCCACATATTCTCTCAGGTCTACTGCATCAACTTTTCCACACTGAATTTTAAAGTCCTTTTGCTCTCGTAGAGCCAGCCGTAAGCCCTCCATGGTCTCTGGAGTTATTTGTACCATTAAGCCATCTAGAAATGAGAGTTATGCTTCACATGGAGTTTGCCAAACTTCAGAATATGTGCCAAGTAACAGAATTTATTATTAAAATATTTTTTGTTTCAAGATACAAGTTTTAAATATCCTTTGTTAATCATTTAAATGACTTTTTTTCACTAGGAAAATAAAACTTTCATAAAGTTACCCCCTGAGCTTGTGTCTCTAGCTGCATATGTAGCAAAAGATGGCCTAATCGGCCATCACTGGGAAGAGAGGCCCCTTGGTCTTGCAAACTTTATATGACCCAGCACAAGGGAAGGCCTGGGCTAAGTAGTGGGAGTGGGTGAGTAGGGAGCAGGGGTAGGGGTGGGGGTATAGGGAACTTTCGGGATAGCATTTGAAATGTAAATAAAGAAAATAATAATAATAAAAAAATTTTAAAAATTTTAAAAAAGAATTATTTTAGGGTTACACAAATAAAGACAGTAAGTTAAAGCTTTTTAGTTACAGTACAACAAAAATATCATGTCCCATGATTAAGTAGGATTTATCCTAGGGATGCAAACATGATTAGGCATATGTAAATCAATAAACAGCACACCAACTGATGGACAAAAGCCATGGATTAATCATCTTTCAGAAGAAAACACTGGATAAAATTCAACATCCATTTATGAAAAAAATCTCAATAAATTAGGTTTGGAAGGTTTAGAAGGAACATGCCTTAAAACAAAAAAAGGCAGTATGGGACAAACCCACATCAAACACCACAGAGAAAGGGGAGAGTGGAGACCCTCCTTTCTCACTGCTCTTAGAACACTAGCGTAGTTACCAGACACTAAGTCTGGTATCCAAACAGGCAAGAGGGAAGTCAGACTGTTCCTATTTACAAACAGTATGAATCTGGCAAAAATATGTTAAAACTGAACACAAAATCAAGATTAAAAAAAAAATAGGGAGCATGTTTATATACACAACAAGCTTGCTGACAAGGAAATTAAGACAGCAATTCCTCTTACAACAATAACAAAAAGGAATAAACTTAATGAAAAAATTAGATGATTTCTACAGTAAAAATGACAAAATACGTATGAAAGACTTGAAGACACAAGCAAGTATAAACATGGCCATGTTGATGAATTAAAAGGATTGAAATGGTCAAAGCATCGATGCTACCCAGAACAATTACAGACTCAAAATACTCTCCATCTAGATACCAATGTCATTTTCACAAGGACAAGGGAAACAAGTTCCCAACCCTAAAACTCTCGGGAGAGCACAGAAGACCTGGAGGAGCTAAAGTGATCTATCTGAGAGGAGGAGAGAGACTGGGGTGTCTTAATAACTCACCACCCCACACATACTGCAAAGCTATAAAATCCCCAAGAGCATTAAATACATACACATACACACACACACATACACACACACACACACCCCAGAGCAGAACAGAAAACCTCAGGATAAATCACCCACTTAAGCCACCCGATTATTAACAAAGGTACCAAAACATTCTCTGTAGAAAAACAAAGTCTCAATAAATGGTGCTATAAAATGATTACCCATTCACACTAGGTCCCCATCTCTCGCCATGTACAAAATCTCCTCAAAATAAACCAAAGCCCAAAGGTAAGACCTGAAAATGTGAACCTACTAGAAGAAAACACAGGGAAATTATTTAAAACGTATGCATGAATAGGACTTTCTCTCTGTGTATCTTGTAAGAACTGAAAGCCCTGCTGGGTGTGGCTCCTGCCTAGAATCCCAGTACTCAATGCATCAAGAAAGAATATACATGTAAAAAGACAACCCAAAGCTTAGCTAACAAATCATCAAATTAAGCCTCTCCTGAATAACAGAGGAAAGAAGACTGCAGACTAAAACATGCATTTCAAGAGAGACCATTTCCAGCACTGAGGGCATTGCCCCCAGCATTCTGGAGGCAGATGTGGGGATAGCAAATTTGAGTCTAGCCTGGACTACAAACCGAAACTTTGTTGCACAAAATCAAAAGCTGGTTAAAAAATTCACAAATGATCTGATGACACTTTTCTAAAGAAGTTCTAGAAATGTGTAAGAAATATTTAGCATCACTACAATGAAATGCAAATAAAACCATCATATTTCTTCATCCAGGTCAGAATGGCTATAATAATGATAATAATAAAAACCCACAAAAAATAAACCGAACGCTTGGAATTGGCCAGGGCTTCGGCCTATGCCCAGCTAGTGCTCAAGCACTGAGCTCCATTTCCAACCAGAGAAAGAGACTATTATACACTGTTGACAGTAACGCAATTATGGAAAATAGCACATGAGTTGCTCAATAAGCCAAAGTTAGAAATAATTTATGATCCAACTAGTCACCTACTGGATGTACCTCAAATGAAATTAAATAATTAATCATAGTTAAGCTGGACATGGTGGCAGAGGTCTATTACCTCAACACTCAGAAAGCACAGGCAGGAGAGCTGAGGATGTGAGCTTGGCCAGCTACACAGTGAGCCCATGCTAGCCTAAGATAGCAAGACGCTGTCTGAATGCCCTCAGATGTTCTCCTCCAAAAGAACCAACAAAAATATAGAAAAAAAGAGAGTGAGAGATACTTCCACATCCTCTTATTTAGCACTATTCTGAATAGCCACAATGTTAAATCAACTGAGGTGTTTAAACAGATGAATAAAAAACATGGTATAGAAAAATAATGGAATATTATTCAGCCAGAAAAAAAAAAAAAAACGAAATCCTGTCATTTACAGCAACGTGGATAGAACTAGAGGTCAGACATTAGGTTAAGTGCACAATCACAGAAGGAAAAACATCACATGTAGATGTTCATACACATGTGGATACTATAATAAAAGAGTTACTTTAACACAAGAAAATAAAATAGTGGCTCCTGCAAGTTAGGAAGGGTAGAAAACAGGACAGAAAAAGAAATTAGATGATAGTTACCATAACACAAGCGCATACCAAGAATGCTGTGCATTTAGAAAGGCAACTAAAATTCACAATTTATATGTTATAAAGAGCTTGCAGAAGAATCTCAAGTTAGTTAACACAAAGAAAGAACAAGGATTTAAGTAGATGAAAATGGTAGCTAAGCCACCAAACCTAAATACTAATGCTCATGCCAGCAAGATTCTGCTGAAGGGACCCTGATATTGCAGCCTCTTGTGAGGCTATGCCAGTGCCTGGCAAACACAGAAGTGGATACTCACAGCCAGCTATTGGATGGAACACAGGGTCCCCAATGAAGGAGCTAGAGAAAGTACCCAAGGAACTGAAGGGGGTTGCAACCCTGTAGGTGGAACAACAATATGAAGTAACCAGTACCCCCTGAGCTCGAGTCTCTAGCTGCATATGTAGCAGATGATGGCCTAATCGGCCATCACTGGGAAGAGAGGCCCCTTGGTCTTGCAAACTTTATATGACCCAGCACAAGGGAAGGCCTGGGCCAAGTAGTGGGAGTGGGTGGGTAGGGGATCAGGGGCGGGGGGTATAGGGAACTTTCGGGATAGCATTTGAAATGTACATAAAGAAAATGATAATAATAATAATAATAATAATAATAATAATAATAATAATAATAATAAAGAAAATGGTAGCTACCCTGACTTGATCACTATACATTCTAAAGATGTTCCAAATTATCAAAATACCCTATATACAAATGTCAACAATTACTATCTATTACTATAAATATGAAGGAGAATCTACAATATGTAACATATAAACTACAAAGCAGTTAGAGGATTGGTAAAATCACTTTGCAAAAATCACTTAGACATAGTCTGTGAAACTCAATATTTACCAATCTAATTGGCTTAGGAATTCCAATCATAGATATATATTAGCACTACTGTTTGCCATAAACAACAATCTAGAAGTTAATGGTCAGATGAACAAATTATCACAGTAACAAAATATTTAAAGGCACTGAAATTGAACAAGCTAAGGTTACAAAATATGCACAAACTAGAAAGATAAAGTGCATTTGTAAATAAATTATCATTCTTAATAAGCATAATGATGTAGCACATTCTGTAAATATGCTATAATGTTAGAAAATAATACACACAGTAGTCAGTCTAGTAGCTAACTCTTGAGTAGAGGAGAAAGAAGGTGAAGTAATCCAGCACTGTCAGGCCCTAGGCTAAGAAATCATTTCACATAAGTTGTGGTACTGTTTTTAACAACTTACACTGTTCTTTTGTAAGCATCAAATATATTCTTTGTTTTGTTTTGAGATGAGGTTTCACTATATAGACCAGGCTAGCCTCAAACTCATAGAAATCCACTCACTCTGCTTCCCAGGTCCTACCACACCTGACAGATTTAGTTCTTTTTCTTTTTTTCCTTTTTTTTTTTTTTTAATTAATGTATGAGTATCTGCACATACACCTGCATACCAGAAAAGGGCATCAGATCCTGTTACAGATGGTTGTGAGCCACCATGTGGTTGCTGGGAATTGAACTCAGGATCTCTGGAAGAGCAGCCAGTGCTCTTAACTGCTGAGCTATCTCTCTAGCCCCACAAATATATTTATTAAAGGTAAAGAAAAAATAACTTTACATTAAAAATAACTTTATATTAAAACAATCAAATATGAAGCTCATACCTTCGACTATGCTGGATTTGGCAAGAAATCCTGAAGATGTTTTCAGAGCACCATTGAACACCACAAAATTTGCACCTGTCACTGATAACAAATAATAAGTTATATTTTATTTATTTCTTTTTATTTTTGGTTTTTCGAGACAGGGTTTCTCTGTATAGCCCAGGCTGTCCTGGAACTCACTTTGTAGACCAGGCTGGTCTCGAACTCAGAAATCCGCCTGCTTCTCCCTCCCGAGTGCTGGGATTAAAGGTGTGCGTCACCACGCCTGGCTTATAAATTATATTTTAATCTGCTCATCCTCTACTGTATTTATTACTCAAAATGTGGAGTTTCTGCATTTCAAACATTTGATAAATGTTATTCTCATAACACATTAAAATACAATAAAAATTAAAACAAAATTACAATATTGGATAAAATAGTATTTCAAATGACAGATGTTTTACAATCATCAAGATAAACTTTTTGTTTGATTCTCTGGAATCTTGTCCTTGGGGGGGAGGGGAGCTTCCCTCTATCAAATCTGATCCATACAACTCTGGAAGGTGTGAATACCTTAATCACCTTTTCCAAAAACACAAAGACAAAACCTTTTCCCCAAATCAGCATATCCTCCAGTCAGTAACCAGGAAAACCTGTAGCTTGCCCTCTGTCCCAGAGGAACAATAAAACTACCACAATACTCAAAATCACACACATTTTAGCCTATTTAGGCCTTTATGATTTGTCATGTCAAGATTTAAACCCAAAATTCCCGTGGAGCCCACGTTAGACATATTATGAGTCTCCTGCAGACTTTGTTATACCATCTTTAAAACAACTGATTCACACTTCTTTTTTCCTTTCCTTTCCTCTTTTTTTTTTTTTTAATGATTACATTAAAAAAAAAGTTTGTGCTTTTGTTAATGAGGGTGTCATGAATCAAATTCACTGCAGGTAAACATAAAATGCATAAATCTCTGTGAGAAGAGTGGTTAAAGTACTTTCCTATGTAAGCATCAAGACCTGAGTTAAGATCCAGAACCCGTGTAAATGCTGGGTGGGTGTGATGGCCTGCCTGGGTTCTAGCCTTTGGAGGCAGAGATAGGCTCCTCAGATCAAGACAACTAGCAAGACCAGCCACATCAACAGACTCTGGGTTTTACTGGCAGACCCTGTGTGGTGGTTTGAATAGGAATGGCCCCCAAACTCACGTGTGTGAATGCTTGGCCCATAGGAAGTGGTACTATTAGGAGGTGTGGTGTTATTGGAGTAAATACGGCTTTAGTGAAAACAAAGTCACTAGGGGGCTGGGCTCTGAGGTCTTCTAGCTAGGCCTAGCGCTGCAGTCACCTTCTGCTGGCTACATGTGCATCATGTACAACTCTCAGCTTCTTCTCTAGCACCATGTCTGCTTAAGACTGCTTTTCCATAAGTCCTGAGTTCAATTCCCAGCAACCACATGGTGGCTCACAACCATCTATAATGGGGTCCAGTGCCCTCTTCTGGCATGTCTAAGAGAGTGACAGTATACTCATATACATAAAATAAATAAATCTTGGGGAAAAAGGGATGAAGGGAGGGAGGGGAGAGAGAGAGAGAGAGAGAGAAAGAGAGAGAGAGAGAGAGAGAGAGAGAGAGAGAGAGAGAGTGAGAATGAGAATAAGAGAGAGAGAGAGAGAGAGAGAGAGAGAGAGAGAGAGAGAGAATGAGAATGAATGAATTGTAGAAGCCATGGTATCTCTCCATAGCAATAAACTCTAACTACAACATCCTGCCTCCCAAGAGGTCTCCACATGCACACCTGTAGAAAGAATATCTTGGGCATTGTATGAATCCATCACCTGTCAATTAAAAAGCAATGGCTTAGGCAGGAAATGGGAAGTGGAACATCTGGGAAGCAGAAAGAATTCTGGGATAGAGCCAGGTAGAGGAGATTCCCTGGGAAGATGTGAGAAGACAAATGCATGAACTCTGAGCACAGGTAACCAGCCATGTGGCAGAATGTAGTTTAAAATAAATTGGGATATTTTAAATTATATCTAGTCAGAAAAGAGTCCAGCTATATGGCCATGGCATTTGAGTCTGAGTCTTATTCCTGGGAACATGGGCTGGGAGAAAGAACCAGTACTAACTTCTTCTACATACACCTACACACGTATACCTACAGACATGTGGAAGCATGCTTGCATACCCAAATAAACACCACACACAAATGAAAATTAGAAAGGGAAAACACAGATATAACGTTTGACAGTAATTTCCCCCTAGAAACATAACATGCATGTATACAAGGTTAGTCATAAGCATTTTTGTAAGTAGCTGAGGAATGGTAACCAACTATGACAATGAGAGAGTTAAATGATAAATAATTGCCAAGTGGAAAGTTACAGAGTTAAAGTTCTTCACTGATATAGAATAACCTCTAAGCCTCTAAGAGGTGTTAAAAGAACAAAGCAAGGTGCATAATGGAACAAGTACTACAAGTTATCTGTAAGATGCATCTTGAGTATGTACATGCATGCCCTTGCCTGATGTGTATATTATACAGTCTCTGGAGAGATGCACAAACAGTAAACTGGTTTGTTACCCTTTAACAGGGTGCCTCAATGGTTATGGGGATACTTTTTTTCTCCACAGCATAAATACAAATAGTCTTACCACAATGTAAATATGTCCTATTTAAAAAAAAACAATAAATGCTTAAAACTCCATAAACTTACAGGCTGTGAAGATGGCTTGGTCAGTAAAGTGCCTGCTATACAGGAATGAAGATTTGAGTTCAGAATCCCAGCACTCTTGTAAAAGATTAAATGTAGTGGTCACAGTTAAAACCCAGCAGAGGTAGAAGCAGGGGGATCCTGGGGGCTTATTAGTTAATAAACCTAGGGAACTGGTAGGCTCAGGCTCAGTTAGAACCTAGCTAAAAATCCAAGCTGGCAAAAGAGTTGAAAACATCTATATAACTCTGATCTCCACAGGTACATATGCACACATGCACAAACACACACACAGAACTTTTAAATTTTAATCACAAAAATGTCAGTTAATGGTAAGAGACAAAATATAAAAGTATAAAATCAAGTCTAAAACTATATATGCAACCTACATATTAATAAACAAGAAAATACATGAAAATATCAACAGTGGCCTTATTTTGCAAAGGTGTGTGTTTGTTTTGCAGGTAGCCTCTGAGTCCAGAAGAGGGCAACCAAAGTCAGGCCTCTGCAGGAGCAAAACAAACCAACTCTTAAGTACTGAGCCATCGCTCCAGCACCCACTTTTCACTGCTTTCCAAAATGTATTACAGATGGGATACAACATTACCTTTACAACTGGAGACAAAATGATTACCAGTGAGAACACCAGGTTGTTCTAAGGTTAACCTGTAATGATGTGGTAATGTTATGAACTGCCTAGCTTTCACTCAGCTTCCCATTTCTCAGGCTGTTCCTCACAATCTGGGGATGGCAGCAGCCAGACCTGAGGCTAATGTCCAAGAGGCTGCTCACTCCACAATCTTCATCATTTCTCCATCCCCAGTTTCTTCACACCTGTCCACCCTGTGGCCTCCCAAGCAAAAGAAGCTGAGCAGAAACTAAACACATCTTATTCCAGAGAGAAACTACTGAAAAGAAGATTCTCACACAATGGGATACACTAAAGGTGCCAAAAAGAACAGACTTCTAAATCTTTACATATAATGTAGTCAGAAATAAAAACACAAAATAGAGGCAATTCTTTATCTACTATTTATGCAAGCTGAAATGCTAAGCATACCATCCATCATTAATTCAGCAAATAGATAATGGGTGTCTGTTTCTCTTTGGAGGGCCTCTTATGAGGGCATCATGATTTACCTTTTCTTGGCTGGCCAGTGGCACTGTTGGCCTGTGTCTGATAAACTCCATCACTCTGTACACAGACCAGATGAGAGTCTGCTTCTGTACTAAAACTAGCTCCAATGCTGATGACATGCTCGTTAGAAGAATTTATTACCTTCATTACCTGAGGGGGGAAAACACATTTGTTAAGAAACATTTATGTCTAGTCTAGAAGTATTATTATTAACTTCATAATTACCAAGCTTTAGTCTAAACAACTCCTTGGGAATTTAACAAAGATGGGCAGACAGGCAGACAGGCAGGCAGGCAGGCAGGCAGGCAGGCAGGCAGGCAGGCAGGCTGGCAGGAGGTAAAATCTCCTCAATAGATAAAGCAATTTTTAAAAGGATGAAAAACTGAGTCAAACAAATTCTCTGTTAACAAATTTTAAAAATATAAAAACATGTTGTTATGAATTAGATATCCTGACTCAAAACAAACAAACAAACAAATTCCAGTCTCAGGAACTCCTCTGTTCAAATGTCTTTAGATCTGGATAGCACAAGTACACTTACATCACTGTACTTTTTTCGAGGTATTTTTATACAGCTTTTTCCCATTTCCATATGAATCAACAGCTGATCGATGTTATGCAATGTATACTGGTAATTTCGAAGATCCTACATGAAACGATCAAAGTTCCATCAACATTTAGTCATCCACTAAATACTTCCGTCAGCTTCTACAGTTTAAGTTTTCTGACAGTCCTATCAAAGTGCTACACAGAAAGACAGTCCCAGCATGAAAAACAAAACACCTCCCCCGAGGAAAACCCCACAAACTAATTCTTCCAACTACTTCTCAAAAGTAATGAAGTATTTCTCAGAAACAAGTTTACAATGTGTGGAGACTGCTCGCCTTTCCTGTTACAGCCCTGTTAAAGTACAAGTCATTTTTGTTTAAGTGCCCCCAAAGCTCCGATGTTCAAGGTGTATTCACGTCCAGTGCTCCCTGGGAGAAGGTGAATGCCTTGGAGGTACATCCTCAGAGGGACTATTAGGATTCTAGACCCTTCAGTTTCTTTTTTGCTTCCAAGCTCTATGAGATAAGTGGCTTCCTCCACCTAGCCCTCCCTCCAAATGCTGCCACTGACCCTGACCTGAATCTTCTGAAACATGGCAACAGAACACTATTCGCTTACAAGATTTCTCCCATGTTTTGAAAAAGTAACAAAAAACTGAGAGGCTTCAAGCTGGCTATGGATGGAACCTGAAAGTAGGTCTACTAAAACTTTCCTATAGTGGCAAGCAAACACTGACAGGAACGGTACGGGGGGGGGGGGGGGGGGAGAGAACCTCAGAGATCACCTTACCCATGCTTTCCTACAACAAATGAGGGCACCAAGATCAGACTTTGTTCAAAATCACAATGCTGATTTACTTTACTAACACGTTACCCAGCTTTGTCAATCTCAGAGGTTTGTGAGGAAGTCTCTAATTACTTCAATATGTAAGAACAAAACATTACAGGGAATCAAAAGGCAATCAGAATTAGAAACACATAAATTAGGAGACACTGTATTCTACAAAGCAGAGCTCATTTATATTAAGTGGTTTAGGACTTATAAATGTGCCTTTAAATACCAAGTACTCCAAATTAAAATGGACAAATAAAATAGGTAAAATATACTAAATAAATGCTTGAAGAAACTGTATTTCAAATAACACAATAGTTCAGGTACTTACAACAAGTAAGTTCATAATAGTATGTCCTATTTCTCCAAAAAGAGGTTTCCTGCCTCTGACACTTGTTAGAGGAGCAGGGTATGCTGCACATGAAAAAGAATAATTGGTTACTATCAACAATAACACAAAGTCCAAAGTTTATTAATTTTATTTTCTTTTTTCAAACAAAAAGTACATATAAATATCACTCACTCAGTTATCAGAGAAAAGTGAAAGATTCCTATGCAGCTGCTAGATACACTAACTGGAAAGTTTACATAAACTGTCTTATTTAAATCCTATAACAAGCAAGGGTATCTATACCTACTATATTTTTTTTATATCTAGATAAAAAAAATTCAAAACGAAGATAAACAAACTTGCTCATTTAACTGTTAAAAAGATTTGATGCTGGGCTTTTCTGACTCCAAAGCATTTAATATTTTTTAACCTTGCTTCTATAAAATCCCAAATTGGAAAGAAAAATTACAATAATTGATTCAATCCCTATAAAGTTTTTCTAAATTAAAGAGAAATACAAAAAAATTAAAACAGCATTTTGGTCTTTTCTTTGTGGTGCTGGAGTTGAACTAGGGATCTTGTACATGCACAGTAAGCAATATAAAAGTGAACTATATAACCCTAGTCCCCAAATTCAAGATTTTAAAGACTTTACACTTAATATTAAGTTGTGGTAATTAAAAAATTAAATTTGGGCTGGTGAGATGGCTCAGTGGGTAAGAGCACCCGACTGTTCTTCCAAAGGTCCAGAGTTCAAATCCCAGCAACCACATGGTGGCTCACAACCATCCGTAACAAGATCTGACGCCCTCTTCTGGAGAGTCTGAAGACAGCTACAGTGTACTTACATATAATAAATAAATAAATCTTTAAAAAAAAAAATTAAATTTGACTTTGATGACAGGGGTTCCTTACTATTTAAGATAAATATTTGATTCAATTAGGAAAAAATTTAACTTTAATCTCATATTTTGTGTGTAATCTTGGGAACTTTACTCTGAGCCAGTGTTTTCTTTATCCAGCCCAGTGTTAAAAATCTGAATGCTGTTTTTATTGATGATTAGGACAATTTACTAGTTAGCCATCAATCACTGTGAGGCATATAATCGGTAGGCGTGGCCAGTAGCTTCAACAGAAGCACCTAAAAATAATAAGACTGGTGTTCTTACAGTGAAGCTTAGAAGATTATGGAGTGATGAGGATCTTTCAGAAGAGTGCAGGGCTGATACTGCAAAGCTGTGTACCAGTGATGGGACGAGTCATCAGTGGAGAGTGAGGAGCCTCGACCCCGCTGGTCTGCATCTGTTACAGTCCGCTAGACTTAGACTGACACTGAAGTCAGTGGTGCTCATGCTGTTCAGATAGGACTTGGATTTTTATGGCAGTTATGGGCCATTTAATAACAAAAGTTAAAGTCCCAAGATTCTGGGTGAAAATAGCTTTGTCATCTCAGCAACCACCTGTCTACACACCATTAGTCATTAGTCATAAGACTGTAATATGGACAGCTCTAAGCCACAGCCTGTTCAGTGTCCTAAGTAAAATTATCTCTAACCATTTTCAGGGGATGGTGATCCCTCATAAAAAGATGAAGTTAGAAACACAGCATTTACATTAATCATGTCTTTTATAGTTTTCTTGACTTTTAACACTAATTGTGTTTTTACCAGTCTAGACATCTTTCATACATGCCCATTCTGAAATTAACTTCTATTTTTCCCAACACTAAATTGTAACTAATATAACATATACTAAATTATGTAAATCAAGATCCTCATACTTAAATACAATTTGCTGCAGGTACAAAAAAGAAACACTTTAAAAAAAAAAAGCCAGCAACAAAGGTACAGAGTAACTTTTAAAATGGTGCATTAGAAACAATTTTGAAATGACAAAAATAACCATATATAAAAGTCTGACCATTATAATAGTGCTAGAATCTTAATCTATGTTTAAAGTAGGCATGTAAACACACACACACACACACTCATACACACTCACACACACACAAACACACACACACACGCACACACTTGTTTGCAGGTGATGTATTTTATAGTACTTCTGAGTAATTAGGTAAACATTAGGAACATAAAAGTTAAAGTAAGGAATGTAAAACTAAGGAAATGGCGACCAGCATTTCTAACCCACTTCTCTAAAACTCTTCAACCCTTGACTTCATCAGCAAGTGTTACAACAGTACCACACCTAAGAATCACTTGTTCCTGTACAAGCAGGGGGGACAGTAACTTGTCTACTATGTAGTTAAAAGACAACAATCAATAATACATGATTTTAAGAAGACTAACAAAAGTAATAATGTAAAGAATGTTTTGCTTTGAAAGAATCAAGCATGGTGGTGCAAGCCTGTCATCTCCGCAAGTGAAGCAGGAGGACCAGGAGTCCAAGGTCATTTGATCAGCTTCACAGAAAATTTAAGGGCTGGGAGTGGCTTCTGTTATGAGACCCTGTCTCAAAAAAATTAAATTTTAAGGTAAGTCATATAATTTATGAGCATCCTAATAGCTCATGAAACACCTTGTCACACTAACTTGGTATAAGAGGGTTGTCTTGGAAACTTAAAAATACACCAAATCAAAAGTAGTTCTATAAATCTAGTAAAAATTACTTGATTTTCCTGAATCTACTGCTTTATCTTCAGTATATTTGAAAATACAACATATTTTCAAACTTACCTTTGTACTCTGCTCCCAATCTCAACATTAAACGCATAGGGAAAACCTTTGCCCAGGGAATCTCCAGCTTCTGGATGAGAATGCCGCAGAGAAAAGGATTCCTTGGTACTGGGAGATCGTCAAGTTTCTGAAAGGTGGGTGTAATAAACAGGAACCCTCCATGATCCTTGCTATTGAGAAAACTCTCAGTAAAGGTCAGATTGTCCAAGTTTTCTATGTATTTTCCTGGAAATAATATTATTAATAAAAATATTTTAAGTTATGATATTATTATTTTATGAAACATTCTGAGCCTGAATGTCCCAATACACATTTTTTAAAGTAAAAGCAATACAAAGATCTCTGTTCTTCTTGTTGTATTTCTACTCTTAAAGAAGCCTCTATTTGGACTGGTAGAATGACATATCTCAAGAATGCCTAAGGCCCTAGAATCACTTTATGCACCCAAAAAACATTAAAAAGGCAAAGTGGGAAGCTGAGCCACTCCTGGAAATTGGGTTGGGGACTATAACAAAAATTTGAAAATGTTTCCAGTTATTAATATCTTAATTTTTTTCTCCTTTGTGCATGGCAATAAGAAAAATTACTCCCCTCTCTAATGTAATATAGATAAATACATAGAAACATCTAGAAAACCAAAGAGGCAAAGGTATTTCCACTTATAAAATTAAAAAAAAAAACTACATACAGACATTTATCACATATAAGTCTAGATTTGAAGAAATCAATGCTGATTAAGCTCTTTGTAGAAACCATCAATTTCTTCACAAAATAAATCTTAGTACAACTAGCAGAGCTGAAATATAAATGCCTTTAACTAGTTTTCCACCCCTAGTCTCAGCAGTCCAAAATAAAATAGTAATGAAGTAATGTACCTTTTAAAGCATCCTTATATATGGTGATGAACAGTCTGAAGATGTCCTTAGGAACTGTATCCTCATTTGGCAAACATTGCAACAGGACAATAATTTCTGCCTGTCCCAAGCCATGCAATCCATTGGTTGAGAAGTACCAATACTTATCTGAGGAATCTTGAGGAATAATGGCATACAATTATAAATGTCAATTTTTATTAATTTAAAAGCTAAACACTGCTTTTGCATAACGCACAATTTACCCAATTTTTAAATTTTCTTGATTAAAAACCTTGACGTGGGCGTTTTGGATTTTTGTCCAAAAAGACCAGAGAGTATCACAGGAGACAAGCAGTAGAGTAAACACCTGGAATAAGGGTGCACTGACATGCCGGGGGCAATGCCAGCAGAGCGCCATGTGTTTCCGAGAGGGAAAACCACCATAAATGCGCTACTGAATAGTAAAGATTATTTATGATTGAGGATGATTTATTTCCTTAATTTACTTTAATTAGGTCACATTACTGACCCGGCATTTGAAGCAGAGTAGGGAAGGCTGCCACAGGATTGAGGACTGCCTGATCTACATAGTGAGATTCAGGCCAGCCAGGGATATGCATTGAATCCTTGTGTCAAAAAGAAAGAAAAGAAAGAGAAGGAGGAAAAAGTCTTTATTGCTACCAAATCATGATTTCATTTAGCATAGATCAATTATCTGAAAGATATGACAGATAACAGTCAGTCAGACAGTTAGCATCAAACTGCATCTCAGAAGACGCTGGGCCAAGAAGGCAGTCTAGCAGCAGAATGCTTAGCTCCCATACACGAACTCCTGGGTTGAATCCCCAAGGGAGAGGAGGAAGGGTGGGGTATGGAGAGGTGGGAGAAGCAGAGAGAGGGAGAAGGAAAATGAACAAAACAAAACCACCACAGCTAAGGAGAGCACGCTGTAATCCCAGCACTCCACAGTGGAGGCAGGAAAACCTCACCTCTGAGGCCAGTCGCTGTTCTGTCTAGAATCATGTAGTCATATTTGGCCAAAAAGGGAATTTAGGACTGTTTATTTTTCACTATTTGTCAATCAGAATATATCATGAATCACTTTATCTATCTTTACTGCAAAATAACTAGAAAAAAATGAATCTCTACTTACAAAATACCAACTTGACATTCACAAGTAGGTTTGCATTTAGAACAAATGTAGCAGGAGGAAATCCTTCCCCTTCAAGAAGCAAAATGATCTGCTCAGGAGACGGGTGCTCTTGTACTGCAGGCACTAAACAGCAGAAATACACTAATCAGGACAAATAGCCTCCCAAATGTACTTGCAATGAAAAAAATGTATAAATCTATCAAAAGAATTGAAAACAAAACCAAACATGTTTCTTGAAACCAATTCCCACTCTGTTCAATAATTACATACTCAGTTTTACCTTTCTATCCACTAAATGCCTAATGAATAGATATAACTCTGATACACACACACATACACACACACACAATTACCATTTATATATTAAAGTTTTGTACTTCTCAAGTATTAAAACAAGCTTTTATCAAAAGTGGATTCTAGGGCCTGCAAAAAGGCTCAATGGGCTAAATCACTGCTATGCAAGTTTCCTTCCCTAGAACCTACTGTGGAAGGGAGCAGCCCAGCCCCTAGAGCTGTCCTCAGACCACTACACATACGCTGTGACATACACCCACACTCCCACACATCATACGTACACTAAAGTGCATTCCAAGTTCTGAAGAGAATCTACATTCAAGTTTCCCATGCTGCTTGCTGCCATATGCATATCAGTGACATGTAGCCACAGCAAAACAAAATGACAACCAATCAGAAAATGTGTGTGATATTCCAAGAAGAGAGCTTAAAAACACTTTTGTCTCTAGGGGTAAGTTCACAAAATGTCTCCTACAGGCAATGAGTAATAGTAAGCTTCTTTTCTCTACGACACAGATGACACACAACACAGATGACACACACACAACCACCACCACGACACAGATGACACACACACAACCACCACCACGACACAGATGACACACACACACAACCACCACCACGACACAGATGACACGCACACAAGCACACAGCTGCATAGACCTTGTCCTAAAAATTCCAAACCTTAGGATTTTTTTCAATTTTAAGTAGGCACTATCCTACCTGATCCATCTTCTCCAGATGTGGCCAGAAGGGGAGGCAAACCAATGTCATCATCTGGTATAAGACTAATGTTATTGCAGACACATTTGGCAACATCACACAATAACCTGTAGTCTGAAATGCTAGCAACAGGCAAACCAATATTAGCAGGGACAACAGTAGGAGTAGATGGCTCCTCGCTGTCCACAAAAACATCATCTTCTAGTGTGAAAGGGCCAGGCATGGGCAAGCCTTCAGTGCCTGTGCTCCCCGGCTGTCTTTCCACAGGCGCAGTGTGACAAATTGGACTCTGGGTTATCTCACTTCTTATAATGTCTCCTAAACCACTGTTTGGTTTTTCCACTGTAGGAGAATGGGTATGATCCACTTTATTTATCATCTGCAAAAATATATAATAAAAAATTAAATCAGTCGATATTCTCTGTTCAAGAGTGAAATATTGACCTTCATAACCAAAAATATTTTTAACAAAATTAAAAGAAACCAAAATAGGCTTCTAAAGATGAATTTCCCAAGAAATGAAGGCCATTTTGCTTTTTTTTGTTGTTGTTTTTTGTTTTGGTTTTTTTTTTTGTTTTTTGAGACAGGGTTTCTCTGTGTAGCCCTGGGTGTCCTGAAACTCACTCTGTAGACCAGGCTGGCCTCGAACTCAGAAATCCGCCTGCCTCTGTCTCCCGAGTGCTGGGATTAAAGGCGTGCACAGCCATTTTGCTTCTTTAAGTTCAGGGTTTCTCTGTGTAGCCCTGGCTGTCCTGGAACTCACTCTGTAGGCCCCTAGTACATTTAATTAATAAATATTTTAAAGTTTTTTCTACCTTAATTTTACAAACAGTAATTATAAATACATGTAACCCACATAACCTGTACTTTGGGGCTCTCGATAACATTTAAAGCTTATGAAGAGGTTCTGAGGTTTTTGTGTAAAAATTGAGAATCACTGCCTGAAACTAACATTTAAAGGGGTAAAAACCAGGGCTAGAAAGACGGCCTGTAACTATGAGTGCTTACTGCTCTTACAGAGGACCAGGGTTTGATACCAACACACACACCAGGTTCTAGCTCCAGGAGTCCAATGCCCTCCTCTGGTCTCTGTGAGTATCTATACACATATGTATACACCCACAGAGACAGACAGACATACATTAAAACTAAAATAAGTTTTCATTTAAAAAATAAAATCTATTAACAATGTCAATCCAAGCATATCTCAGATCTAGGGGATCCAGGCTCCATAGTAAAGCAAGTATGAGTACACAAAAGCTGTTCACATTGTAGCATAGCTTAGGAAGTGGGCAATAGCACTATAGCTAAAGAAAAGTTCATACCTTTAATAAAAACACTTTCTACTAAAAAATGCTAATGGACATTTAGAGCTGTTGGAAAAATGAGGCCAACAGACCTGCTGCATCAGCACTTCCCACAATCTTCAACTCAGAAATAATGTAGTTTGCGAAGTGCTATAAGGGAAGCAAAATAAAGCAAAGTACGCATATACATTTTTTCAAGGCAAATTCAATGCATCCAAAGGATAAGCACACTAGTAATCACATGAAGAATTATGATCTAACTAATGTTATTTAGATTTCTTACTGTGGGCACATCAGGTAAGACAGGACTAAAGTCATCAGAACATCTTTTACTTCCAGATGATAATTTCGTAGTGTCTGCAACTTCACCATTCGGCAGTATGCCATCTGCAAACCATACTCTCTTCTGTTCTTTGGAACATGGTCCTAAGATGAGTTGGAAAAGTGAGTTGTGTTATGTGGCAATACGGCAGGATTATAACACCAAATAGGTCGGTTAGCGTTTTCAGAATCCTTCTGCTATTCACCTGCAAAGTCCTATATTCTCAGAGAAGCCTAGGAAAATGGCTTCTCTGATTCATGTATCCTGAGAAGAGTCCATGCCTAGGAAGCCACATGCTCTGAAAGGAAAGGAGAATCTTATACCTTATGGACAGCGGGGAAGATACAAGGCCTCCCTCTATTACTGAGGCGAAGTTTCCATGGAGCAGCATGCTAAGCCAGCTTTCCATCGATACAACAAACAACTGAGGAAATGCTCAAGGGTTTCTAAGGTTTCAGTCCAGGGTGGCTTAGCTCCATTTCCATGGCTTGTTACAAGGTAGTGCCCCATGGTGAGGAAGATGCAGCAGGGCAGAGCTGCTCACCTCAGAGTGCCCAAGAAGCAGACAAAGACAATAAGGAAAAATGACAAAATAGATACTTTCCAGGGCACACCCCAGTGACCTACTTCCTCCAGCTAACCCCCACCTTCTAGTTTCCATCCCTCCCAAAAGGTCATGGGATTATGAAGCCAACAATAGACTAACTCACTCTTTAGCCCAAAACCTTAGAAATCCAGTCACTTCCCTAAAGTCTCATTTGTGAACACTGTACTGGGGACCAAGCCTTTGACATATGAGCCTTTGGGGGACACATCAGAGTCAAACCATAACAAGTAGTTAGTGAGTACACCTTAAGGTCTGAGTAAGGTACAGGGATGAAGGACAGACCAGGGCCTAGAAGGTAAGCGAAGAAAATCACACAGAAAACAGAAAGAGGTAAGTGTGAAAAAAAGTGTGAAAATGGATCACTTATGTATTCCAGAGGTCTTTGTGTATTCTCATTTAATATGCAAACAGCAACACTGTAGTTCTTATAATATGGGTCATAAACCTTAGTAATACGTATTTCCATTTCCTCTCAAATCTGGAGGAAATAATTGTTTCAAAGTAAGAAGACTTATTTTGTTGCTATTGTTGTTAGAAAGCACCTAGACAGAAGTTTCAAGAATTAAAATTAGATGGTTTTCGAACATTAAAAACACAAGATGTTTCATGTCTACTTTTTAGAATGGAGAAAATAATGTAAAAAGTTGAATTAAGTACATGTATTTGTAACATGGGTGGGTGTATTAAACAAGGTACCTTTCTTACATTTACAATAGTCTGATAATTTAGATTATCTATTCAAGAACATAAAAATCATTTTAGACACAAAATTATTATCTTTAGATAAAATACACAATTTTGTTACTATATCTCCATTCAGATATTATAAATAGAAAAGCCACTGAGTGATGATCTAAGTCCCCCCCCACAACTCAACTGTCAGAAGAATCAAATTTATCTTTAACTGATATTTACGGTATTCTCTAAAATGTCACAGCCTTTGCTTCCAAACAATGTCTGCAAATATATACTGGCCTTGTATGAGACTGAAAATGGCCACCAACTAGAACAAACTAGCAGACAATTCAAAGGTTTAAAATAGATGTTATGGTAGTGCATGTCTGTAACCAATGACTCATAGCAGGTTAACTTGAGTTCAAAAGCTTGGACTAGCTTGAGTCTTAAAAGAGAAAGACAAATAAATAATAGTTTGTTATTGTTGTAAAATATACAGTTAAAGAGAAGTTTTTAAAGAAAGTTATTTGCTGGCTATCACTAGAACCCGAGCCCCCATTCTACACTGAGCTCTTGCATGCTAGGCTGGAAGTCTAGAAAGCACAAACCCTAACCTTGTCTTCTTACCTACTAGCTGTGGTCACAACTGGCCAGGGCAGGGGGCTGGTGGGAAAGGGAGGCCAAAATGTAGAAAGGGATGGGATTCTTTGTGTTCTAATTCCTGCTAGGATTCCTGCACCAACAGCACCAGCACTAGTAGCACCACCAGCAGCACCACCAGCAGCAGCACCAGCATCAACACCAGCAGTAGCACCAGCACCAGCAGCACCAGCACCAGCAGCAGCAGCAGCAGCAGCAGCAGCAGCAGCAGTACCAGCAGCAGCAGCAGCAGCAGCAGCAGCACCAGCACCAGCACCAGCAGCAGCAGCACCAGCAGCAGCAGCAGCAGCAGCAGTACCAGCAGCAGCAGCAGCACCGGCAACACCAGCAGTTATGTTGCAAGTCCCCTGACTTTCAGCACTCCTAATATCAAATCTAGAACTCTCCCTTAGTCACCTGAGCACCATCTGTAAGACTCCTTGATGCTTCCAATATTTGCCATATGGCACTTTCCCACAGGTCACACAGCTTTAGTCAAATGGTGCTTTAGCCCCAACACCCAGGTCTGAGAGCTAAGCACCATCAGGTACCCCTCTCTGATGCTAGTACTGCCTTCTCCCCTTCCATCCCCCTGATCCTAGTGGTGGTGGCTGCTTCCTGCAGATATGTGAGTCTGAGACTCCTAAGCATATTTCCAGTCTCCATCAAGCATGTATAACCAACTCCTTGCCAAAATCCCCCCTGACACTTAACTGGTTTCTCTTTTCTGTTTGGATCCTGACTACTAGAGTATTTCTACTTAAGTAACTTATTCTTGGTGTAAACCACAGCAGTGTACTCTGGTTACCTTCAACATTTGGTTGTTTCAGTGCTGAGATGGGCAAAGTTGTAGGTGAAGGTGTACTGGATGTTTGGGTCTCCTGAAGTGGCTGAGCAGTGGCACATTCATTAGAATGATTAGACTTAAGACAAGAACCACCTGGACTCATCATCCTTTCAAATGCCTGAGCTATAAAGGGGAAAGAATAGTATTAACAACTCATGTTTTTGAACTTCCTAGTAAGCTATAATAAATATTTGATTTTTCAAATTACAAGGAGAAAGAAATAAATAGCCAATCCAGAGAAAGTGGCACTTGGCAAAGATGTCCAAATGACTAATATTTATTTGACAGCACTCTACTTAGTTAAGCTATAAATGAGTTATTTCAATATTTTTAGTTGTTGTATGCTTGATATCTACTATAGAAAATCATCTTTATTGAATACAAGTGTCTGTTTTTCCTTTTACTCCTAGTATCTACTAGCAACATACTCCAGAGTAAATCTTTAAGACCTAAATGATTATTTCCTTAATCCCCATTTTAAAGCCTTTTAAAAATGGCTTTGTTTGTTTTGAAGGGTTGTTTGTTTTGAGACAAGGTCTCTCTGAGTAGTCCTGGCTGTCCTGTAACTCACTCTGTTGACCAACCTGGCCTTGAACTTAAGAGATCTGCCTCCCAAGTGCTGGGATTAAAGGCTTTTATATGTTTTGTGACTTTCTAACTAGACTAGGCTCTACACCCCTACTCTCATCTCTCAGCACAACCTACTGACTCACTAGGAGCATTAACTTGAGCCTTTGTTCTTCAAGCTAAGCAAATACAGCTTATGCTGTCTGCTCTTTTCTCTGCCTAGAATGTTCTCGCCACAGGTTCTCACACAGATCCAGTCTATTTCTTTCAAGTTCCTAGTCACATATCATATTATCATAAAGCATTATTATGGCCACTGATCTGTTTCTATTTTTGTACATTTTAACTTTAAATTTAGGGTATTAATACCATCTGATGACCTCTCTGTTTACTATTTATTTCCACATTCAAAAATCCTACTGTCAACAGAACATTTATTTTGTTGTCACCTGGAGCTCCAGAATATAGAATAGTTCCTAAATATCATTGACTAATACTTCAATAAGAGAAATGAATAGTACTGGCAACAGTATCTTCAGCACTTCTCCAAACTGAATGACCATAAATGCTGTCACTGCTACAATCTTCTTTAATGTCCCGGAATGATAGTGCTCTCAGAAATCACTCCACTAGCTAGTAAAATCCACATACAGATTTACACTCTGGATCCAAACTGACCTGACAGTATTCACATGTTGCTAAAGCTCACACAATCCTGGCAGCTTTCTCAACACCCACAATCTCTACTCAATCTTTTCTTCCATCCCTTTACTGAATGCACCTCACAACCTTTGAGTCAAGTTTTTCATGTCTGAGAACACTGTTTACATGATCACGCCAGTCCGCCAGTCAGTTTCTAGCCTATAGTTGGCATTTTCTTGTAAGAATCACTGATAGTTCCCTAAAAGAAACTATGTAAGATATTGAAATACAATAAAACAGGTTATCTAATAAATTCACTCCACAGCACATTCTTGTGTGTGTGTGTGTGTGTGTGTGTGTGTGTGTTGATGGGAAATAAACTCATGGTCTTGTATATGCTAGCAAGCACTGCACTACTGAGGAACATTCCCATTCCTCTACATTGTATCTTTGAGACCACACTTTTATCTTGGTATTCTATGAAGTCCCTTTAATGAGCACATCCCCCTCTCTCTCAGACTCTATAGCCAGAATGTCTCTTCCCAAAACCTGACCTGTCAGCTCCAATAATCATAGCTTTTTAAGTAGGAACTTTTAGGTGAAAACTTGCTGTAAAATTTGAACTCTAGCAAACTGCTTGGGCTAATAGCTACAGAAACAGTGCAAAAAGAAAAACAATTATATGCATGTAGCTTCTTCATAAACAATGGTGATAATATAAAAATATTTTTAAAATTATGTTCTATTATCTTCCATAGTATAGGTCAACAGCAGGGAGTAGAACAGCTTACCTCAGGCTAACAGACTCACATCAGAGCTTTTTGGAGAATTGCTGAAAAAATTTATCTTCATTCAAAAGAGAAAAACAAATTATTATCAGGTATTTATTCTCCTAGCTAATAGGAGCTAGTTCACAGGCCTGGTCAAAAAAAGGGTCAAGTAATTTTCGTTGGGAATTAAATGGTCAACAAATCTTTGAAAATGCAAGAACTACTCAAAAAAAAAAAAAATAGACATGTATCTAGAGGTAAAAGCAGTATCACACACACACACACACACACACACACACACACACACACACACCCTGTGAAAACTCAAGACCATCAAGACCATTGCTGAAAATGGAAACAAGCTAGAGAGCCAAGAAACAATGAGAAGCACACACAAGTGACATTCTAAAACTAAGAAAAAAAAGAGGAGACCAAAATGTGCACACAGCATGGTGTCCTATGAGTTTTTAAAATTATATATAATTCCTTATCTTCATTCTCATTTCAGGCAACTGCCTAACAGGTAAGAACTATGACCTGCCTTCTAGCATTAATATGTAATCCTGAGCACCAATATGGTGGCTACTTTTATGACTGTCTCCATTAAGATGATGAGGAAGACAGTGATGATGAACTAGTAGGCAGATGAAATGCAGCACTCAGGGGCTTGGTACCTGTTAAAGAGCAACGAACTGCCACTCCAGAACCTGAGTGCTTCCTTTCCAGACTGGTAGTGTTAATTTTGAGAGTAGAACAAAAAGAGAAACCAAGTCTTGGGATGTCCCACCTAAGCCAGATAAGTCAACACTATGTCCTTGCCTTAAGAAAATAAACAAGTTTATCTTTGTCATAATCCAGTTATTCTTAATATATATTCATTTAATGGAAGAAAACATGTCAGGTTAATACTCACCTTTATTAATAGTCTCATAGCAGATTACACATACTCTTGCTTCCTTTTCTAGATACTGAAGCTTACATTTCCTGTTACAACAGACACCACAAAATACCTATAAAGAATAAAACACTAAATTTTGTCTCAAGCATATTTAAACCTAGTAAAGACAAGGGGATAGAAGCTCAAAACCTAAGTAGCTGAAAATTACTTTCTTACTTTATTATATGATCCATTTTTTCTAGTCACCACAACCATAAATATAGCTTTTTACTGATCTTTAAGTATGATAGTTAATCTTGACTGTCAAGGTTAAGTGGAATGAGAGATGTCTAAGAGTTCTGGGTGTATCTATGAGGGTGTTTCAAGACTAGATTGACAGCCAGAATGACAACTAAGGGGGAAAGACATACCCTGGATTTAGAGTTCTGGGTGTGTCTATGAGGGTGTTTCAAGACTAGATTGACAACCAGAATGACAACTAAGGGGGAAAGACATACCCTGGATTTTAGCAACACTGCCCAATAAACTGGGGGCCTGGCAAGCATAAAAGTGGAAGAGAAAGGCAGCCAATGAGAACACGCTGTGTTCTTCTTGAGCAAGCATGTTTACTGCTGCTGCTATCACTTGAGAACAACAAATTCCAGCTTCTTCAGCCATATCGATGACTCTCCAGGGAGATTCCAGGACTTCAGCATCAGACAGGACTGCACAATTCATTCCCCACCACCACACTACTGTGATCAAAGGCTTCCAGCTTCCTGAACTAAGCAGCTACAGCGCTATATGCCTCTATAACATGTGGATAACCACTGCTGGAATAATCAGCCTATCATCAAATCTAATGAATCCCTTTATAATTATGTATACATAATATATAGAGTAATTGTTTTTCTAAAGAACTCTAATACAATGCATATTTTTATTTATATCTCTGATAAGAAAACATTTTGAATCAACTATGTTAACTGAAAGGCAATAAAAACTTTCTTCAATAAATGTTTATCATTTAAAAAGTATCTTGTAGCAGCCCAGTGATAATAACTTACCTACAACTTACAAGAACCTGGCTTTCATAAGTAGGACACTATTTTGCTACAACAGGGTAGTTCTGAAAAATACTAAATAAAAAGCATGCCAGTCTTTAAAGACACTTTCCTCAGAATTCATGGACAGCATCTTTACTGTCAACTACAATAAGGATGCAAGCAAAGCCTGGCATGGCATTCTTTATAAGCTACTGGCTTTCTAGTGTTTCTCTAGGCAAGGATCAGGAAACTGGCTGAAAAGTGGTCTTACAATTAAGTATTCAAGGACAAAGGAGGATCCACTCAGCTTGGAACATCTAATTTAGCAATATTTGAGAGCATAGACACTTAAGAGTATAGAACAGTAACTCTGAGAGTTTTCCTGGTGTGTGAGAACCTAGTTTTAATCCCCAGAACCATGGAAGAATAAAAGGCTAAGGTTTCTATAACTTACTTTCCCACATGCTCGGCAGTGGTGTCGCCGTTTGGTAAAAGTGAATTTGACTTGGCAGTTCATACAGTTTGGAGCTTCTGAATCAGGAACCCATGTAGGTTGTTTCTGGCCCAAAACCAAGCTTTCTTTTCGCTTATTTTCAGGCAGAGAATCCTTGTTTGCAGTTACAAAACTGGATCCATCTTCAAAATTACTTTCTATGTCAATGTAATTGGAGTTGAAGCTAACCTGAGAATCAGGTATATGATCTGCAGAGCAAGTGGATACAGCAATAGCATTTGCTGTGCCTGGCTCACTTTCTGGCACATCTACAACATCTGGCTTATTCAGTTCCTTTGAACTCCTTGTTCCTGGTGGAAGACTCAGCAGCTGCTTAGGTCGAGCCCCTCCAACAGCTTGGGTCTTAATACTGGGGACTGGCAATTCATTCCTTATGTCAGGCTGACAGGCAGATAATTCTCTTTCAGTTGGAATTGTGCTTTTTCCTATGGAAAGACCACTATTTTCTACTGTGTTTTCTTTATCAGTTGTTTCACAGATGACACCACCTCCATTTTCGCCAGCAGCTCCTGCTTCAGCATTGAAGTATATATCCCCAGCATTTTCATCATGTAGTCCTTTCATAGCGATCTGACTCATCTGCAACTGGGAATCGGTTACATTTTCTCCAGAAGACATTGTGTTAGAGTTCAGAAGACACTGTTCCTTCAGAAAAGCATCAAGTTCAGCATCACTAATTAGTATGCCACTTCTCATGCTTTCATCAATATTAAAGTAATCTAACTCTTGCCCATCCACATCACTGCTGGGAAAAGTGAGACCTTCACATGGACCAGGAGCCTCTGGGGCACTTGTGGCAGAAAGTGCCACTGGAGACCCAGCTGCTGCAGCAGAGCTGGTGTCCTCAGGGGACTCCAAAGATTCACCACTGATTACCATCTCCTCAACCTCAACCTTTCCATCCCCTTTCTTTTCATTTACTGGCTGAAGAAATATGTTCCTACACTTTTCCTTCTTTGAAAGATCTGTCTCCCCATCTAAAACATCACTTTTCTGTATCTCTTCATGTATAGTCACTGCATCATTGTTCTGACCTTCAGACTCATTAGGAGGTAAAATATCACTGTGTACATTATTGTCAATTAACGATCCACACAAAGACCCAGACAATGAAAGACAGGACAGTGAAGGGGGCACATCATCACTTGAAATATGGACTATATCATTATTATCTTTAAGGTGTAAATTTCCTGAGTCTTCTTTTACAGTCTGTTTCATGAACACAGCAGTTCTATTTTCCTGGAAGGAAAAGTCAGTTAACTTGAAATTTTCATCTTTTGAAGGTGGGTCACTTGGGGATATCCCTTCATTTTCTGGAAGCTTGCAAGGCATAGCAATTGTGTTACTTTCTCCTCCTTCTTCTAAACACTCTGTATTATTGACTGCCACACCTACTTTCTCTTCTGCCAAACAGCCATCATCTTTTAACAATTCACATGGCAGCCTCTTGTATTGTATGTTATCTTTGGTATTAGACATTTCAGAACTTTGTTCCATCAAAACAGATGGCATGTCAAAATCAACTGTTTCTAACTCATTAGAAATAATTTTATCCTTTAAAATTTCTGTTCTATTATATTTACAAGAATCAAAAAGTGCCATGTCTACTTTTACACCCAATTCTTTGATACTAATATCTCTGCTTTTTACACCAGTGTTGCTGTTATTCTGCTCTTCTCTGACAGCATTACTACCACAGTCTACTGAAGAAACAATGAGAGTATCTGAAACTGAAGACGAGTCCAATGTGATCAAAGTATCTGCAGGAGACTTAGAGTCATCTGGCAATAACTGCTTAATGTCTTCCTCACTATTGGTGGCATGTACTAAGTTACCCATGTCACTTATCAGGTCACAGACAGGCTTACTACATCGTCTCATACAGGAAGGCTGGATCTCATCTGAAGTACTAGCATCCACAGAAGAAAGAAGATCAAGTCCCGCTACGTTTTTTTCATTCTGTCTAGAGGTTAAGCCCTCGTGTATCTTTCCTTCGAGAAAAGTCTCATTTGTGTCTTCACAGCATGCGTCTGATGAGGCACAAGTACTAAAGCATCTTTGGTCCTTTGACAGTAAAGCTGGTTGTGGAGAGGCCACCTCTGAAGAAACTGAACACTGGTTAAAAGCATATGCATCTTGGAGATAATCTTGATTATCTAGGAAAAAACAGAAATGCAAAGTCATTCAGATGACGTAAATCAAAAAAAGGTTATGAAGATGTGCTTTTAAAACTTCACACTGACTTTGTATTTGCTGTGAACTGTTCTAGTTTTACTTCTTAATGCAGCTGTCACAGGTGACAGAAACACTGTCAATAACTCAGCTGCACTGTAAACCACACCAGAAAAGGCAGATGAGCAATCTTATCTTTAGCTGCTTTTGTTCTGTCATTGTCCTGATTAGTTTTTGTACACTTGACACAAGCTAGAGTCATCTGGGAAGGGGAGCCTCAATTAAGACAACATCTCCGCCATATGATATGTAGACCCGTCTGCGGAGCATTACTTTGTTTGACTAATGGTTGATGTGAGAGGGCCCAACTCACTGTAGGTGGTGCTGCTTCTAGCCAGGCAGTTCTGGGTTGTATAAAGCAGCAAGGAACCAGCCATGAGGAGTAAGCCAGGAAGCACTACTCCTCCATGTTCTTTGTTTCAGTTCCTGTCTTGAGCGACTGCCCTGACTTCCCTTCAAGATGGACTATATACTATATTCTGTGAGGTGAAACAAACCCTTCTCCAGGTCACGTTGGTCATGGTGTTTTTTCACAGCAATAGAAATCTAGCTAGAAGAGCCCCCCATTTCCTAACTTCATTCTGAGGAAATACCATCTCTTATAGTAATGACATTTTGTTTTATAGAGCTCTATCAATTTGTTTATAGCTTCCTCATAAAGTTCTTCTAAGCTTGTATCTACAGAGTAACTTTTATTTCTGACTATTGATCTTACCGGTGTAAAAATAAGCTAATATGTTATAATGAAACAGGCACATTTTTGAGAGAACATAGCAACGTGACCAAGACTGAAATTGAATTTTGTTAAGGGGACATTTTAGCAAAGTAGAAAAACCAACAAACCTGGATTCTGCTCAAAATCATCAAGAAGTTTGTCCAAGCCACTGACAGCTGCTTTAAAGTAACTGTCCATCCTCCCAGTGGGCTTACTCAGAACTTAATTCTTCTATGTCTAGAAAATAAAAAGTATAATAATATATTTTCTTTTCTACCATGGAAATATACCATCCATTCTGTATCATATAACTATCAAAGTAGAAACAAAAATAAAATTAAACAGTACTTCTTTTTTATAACTTACATAGAAAAATGGTCTCTACATGAAAATGACATAAAAGTCAACTTTTACACCACAACATCTATCCACAAGCTACTGTGTACTGGGGTAGGGGTTGCTGTATGCACATAAGTATGCAAGTGAAGACCAGAGGAGGCCAATGCATATCTTCCTCTAGCACTTCTTATTGAATTACGACAGGGTCTCTCACTGAACTGAAAGCCCACCGTTTCAGCCAAGTGGGCTGGCCAGCAAGCTCCAAGGATCTACCTGTCCCAAAAGTCAGGGTTACAGGAACACACAGCCATGCCTAGCTTTACCATGTGCTATGACAAGATCTGTGAAGTAGCTGAGGCAGAAACTCTACCAGGTAAGCTTGAAGCACTGCAAGAATCTACCAGTAACCAACATCAGAAGGAAAGAATTCAAGTTAGGGGGCTCTTTCTCACTTAAAAGGACAAGTGACCATAAAAATAATGAAGAATACACAGAACTGAAAATAATTCAAATAAAATTAAAAAAAAAACAAAAAATCTTAACAACATTAAATTCAAAACCAAAGCATCCCATCTACTGGAGGGTTGCTAAGGTACTATTACTCTGAGAATTAATGAATTAAGGAAAATGAGCAGAGAATTAATCCTTCACTTATTTATAGAACACACTTCTAGATAATACAATAGTTGCTAAGAGAATGTTCTTTAGATAAGAATTCCAATAAATAAATGCAGAAGGACTTAAACTTCAAAAAAAAAAAAAAAAAAAAACTTCTCATACCTCCTAATGCAATGAATGGTAAGCAATTGTTACCAATGAAAGTTAAGATTTCAGAGGAAAAGTCTGATAGGGACCTTCATAATGTGAGGGTTGGGTCAATTCACTGCAATCCAGTGATCAGTTTCAGCATTGAAAATGTGGAAGAATATAGTCAAACCTGAAAACTAACTGCATGTTTTCAGAAAACTCAGTCATCTAAAGACAGCTAAAAGAGATTTAAAACAAACAAACAAAACAACAAAAACCAAAGCAAGCAACTTATAAATTAATAGAGGAAGACTATATTCTTCTAGCAGTCTATGGTGAATGACTAGTGGAGGGAGGGAGGAAAGGAGGGAGGAAGGGAGGAAGGAAGGACGGAAGGGGGAAAAAAGAAAAAACTTCTTCCAAAGTATTTGCAAGTAACTTTTTTAAAAAGCGCAATAAAGCAATGTAAATTTTGTAAGAATACATACAAAGAAAAGGATAGAGGTAATTAGAACATTCAGCTGTGGCTTGTAATACAGTAGTAAGGTTGGGAGGCATGACCCAAGGTCTCAGGTGACTCAGAAGTGGAGAGCACAAAGAGAGATAATACCAAACAAGAAGCACAGAGAAAGAGGATTGATATAAGTAGAGGTCCAATCCGAGAACGAGAATAGTGCTCCTTCCATAAGAGGAAACGAGCCTGAGAAAACTTCATTTGAAGGCAATGTCAAGATTTTTTTCCAGAATTCATGAAAAACTCAATGAATAAAAATACATCATATCACGATAAAAAATATACAGAAATTCACACTTTTAAGCACATTATAGGGAAACAACAAAACTCCAAAGATAGAGCAGCCAGAGAGAAAGGGTCATTTCCAAAGTTACAACAATTATGCTTATAACAAGATTAAACCAAGATACATTTCAGAAGTATTTTTCTGTAACAATATATGGCACCCTGATTCAATAAAGTCTGTTAACTCTTGTTTCCATTGTCAAATATACCTACCATTATACCATATACACAGAAATGTACACAAATACACATATTAAGGCAATAAAGGGAGTATGAAAGAGGAGGCAAGGCAGGAAATAAGAAAACACCAAAGCATATTCTGAGAGAAAGAAGCATCTATGCAACTATGAAACAGGAGCACCAAACCATAGGGAAGGAACAGACGGGAACAACAGCTGATCATAATGTCAACAGCAGAAATCTACAAAATTCAAGAGGCTTGAGGGACACAGTAAAAACAGTTTGTTCATAAGACACACTAACAAGATTAAATGTATTTATTAAAAAGAAGCAAAACTTGAAATCAACAGTTTAGACTTCTAATTGGGAAAGGATACTGAACAAACAATTCAATTTAGAATTTCTAATCCCAAATTAGAAATAGAAGTAAACTGAAAACTAAAGAATACTGAGGTTGTGGCTACAACCCACCTTATGTAGCATTCATTTATGCATTGTATTATATTTATATGTCTTTTGTTCTTTTTTAAAGTTGTTATTTGTATGGATTTTGACTGAGTCTCATTGAGCCCAGAATGCTCTTAACGCAATATATACCCAAAGATAACCTTGATCCTGACCCTCTTGCCTCTACTTCCTAGCGCTCCTGTTGCAGGCATAGACCACTACTACTTCCAGTAACAAATTCACTTCATTCCTAGGTATGTAAAGTATTACTTGTATCATCTATGGAAGAATTTAGAAATAGTTGCTGAATCATTTTCTGTGTTATGATTCAAACAGGAAGCCTAGACTTAAGAGGAGGAGTCTACTCATCTCTGGAGAGTAAGAGTCTGGGTAAGAAGAGAAAGAAAGGGGAACTGGGTTATTCATTATAAATGTCAAGTATCATTTAATCTTTATGTATGACATGGTTACCCCACCCCCTTTTTGAAAAAAGATCTCACTATATAGCCCTGGTAGGCCTGGAACCTGCTATCAAGCTAGATTTGATTTGTGGAGATCTGCCTGCCTCTGCCTTTTGAATACTAGGGTTAAAGGTATATGCATCAGGCTAGTTATCCCTTTGACAAAAATGAAAAATAAAATTAAATATAATGGTAAAAAAATAGGCCAGGAGTGATGGCATATGCTTGTAATCCCAGTACTCAGGAAACAGACAGGAAGATCATAAATTCAAAACCAGTCAGTCTGACCTACATAGCAAATTCTAGGCTAGCCAGCACTATATAGTAAGACACTGTCTCACAAAACCAGTAAATGAATAAGTACATACATATTTAAAAGACTAAAGGGCTGGAGAGATGGCTCAGCGGTTAAGAGCACTGACTGCTCTTTTAGAGGTCTTGAGTTCAAATTCCAGCAATCACATGTTGGTTCACAACCATCCATAATGAGATCTGATGCCCTCTTCTGGGGTATCTGAAGACACTACAGTGTACTTACATAAACTAAATAAATTAATTTTAAAAAAAAAAAAGAGTAAAGAACTTTGAATATAGAATGCATTAAAAGATCTATCATCAGCCAGGTAGTGGTAGCAAGCACCTTTAATCCCAGCACTTGGGAGGCAGAGGCAGATGGATCTCTGAGTTTGAGGCCAACCTAGCCTACAAAGTGAGTTCCAGGACAGCCAGGGCTACACAGAGAAACCCTGTCTTGAAAAATGTAAAAAACAAAAAGAAAAACAAACCAGCAAAGTTCTCAAAACAGTTTTCACCAGCAACAGTCAGAGGATCTTAAAACAAATCAAAGATTCCATTAAAGAACATCTATTTGTAGAATGTCTCAACATAATAACACACTACTAAGCATATTATTTGAAGTGCCAAAAATACAGGAAACAATACAATTCAGCAATTTGTAAAAAGTATGACAATGCAAATACTTTTCATTGAAACTCTTTAACATGAACTACTACTAAGCTGTGGATTTTCTCATTTCAACTAAACAGACTGTACTTTGTGGCCAGTAACCTATTATACATTGAAGAAACAAACAAAATGTATGGTGCAGTCTCTATTTAATGTTTGTGTGGATAAGTGATGATTAGATTTGTTTTTAATCTCATGTATATGAGAATAAGCTTTACTTGATCACTTCTATGTATTCACTTGTGTGGGTGTGGCTGCCAGAAGAGAGCTCCCAGAAGCTAATCCTGTCCTCCGTCAAGTATCAGGCCGTCAGGCTTTGGCTGCAGGGTCCTTTACCCATTAAGCCCTCGTGCCAGCCCAACAATGATTCGAGATATTCTTTTACCAACTTAACCATTTAAATACTCTCAGATTTCCAAACAAATTTTTGTAATATTTACTTTTAAAATGGTTTTAAAAGTCTCCTCACGGTTTTAAAAAGTTGGTAACAACAGGGACGATTAATAAGAAAATAAAACAATAATACAACTTCTAAAATTGCTAAGGTGAGAGACAATGAGGACATAAGCAGAGACTGAGGTGAAGATGAAACAGATGAGTAGCTAAAGAACCAGAACTCTTGGAGACGAAGGGGAAGGCTGGCAATACCAGCAGATCCCCACACTGGGTGACTGGGTAAACCAACAGAGATGCATTGACTATCACAGGCAACCAAGAGTAGCAGGAAGAAGGGAAACACTTTCTGGACTACTGTCTTAAGTACCTTGAGAACATCCTGGGGAAGATGTCCAAGAGGCTGTTGAATGTAAGGACCTGGAATACAGAGATGATTCTGAAATAAAGATTTGTAAATCAGCAATGCACCACTGTGAATGGAAGTGACCTAGGAAAAGATAACTGAAGAATATAGACGCCTGACATGAAACAACTAATGATCTCTAAACCTGTGTGCATAAAACCATGACCTGGGTTACATATACTTCTGTAGAACTATCCAATACACAATGCTGAAAGAAAGAAAATCACAAAACTCTGTACAACATAAATCCATTTTCCACAAAAATTGTTAAAATAGTATTAGCAAAGGAAAAATACGGAGGAACAAGTACTAAACTAAATCTAGTATAGGGATTATGTAAGCCTTTCAAAGCTAAATTATGTATCTCTACATTTTACTTTAAAAGGGAAAAAAAGATAATTTTAATATTTTCCTTAAAAATTATAATATATTCTTACAATATAAAAATAATAAAAATGTTAGAAGGCAGTTGGACACTAGACTGTAAGTGGGTATAAAATTGTATGGAAAGATAGTAATATGATCATGAAGAAAATATTCAATGTACATTAGAATAATTAGGATTTAAAAACATCCAAGGGCCGGGCGTGGTGGCGCACGCCTTTAATCCCAGCACTCGGGAGGCAGAGGCAGGCGAATTTCTGAGTTCGAGGCCAGCCTGGTCTACAGAGTGAGTTCCAGGACAGCCAGGGCTACACAGAGAAACCCTGTCTTGAAAAAAAAAAATCCAAGATTTTTTTAATATAATAAAGTATTTGATATTGTTAAGGTATGAGTTTTAAGAAAGAACCTCAACAGCAACAGAAAGAAAAATGACACAGCCTCTCAGACAAACAATGTCAAAATAGCAGAAAACAATATGTAGTAACAGTATGGGGTGGGAGGATCCGAATTCTCTCTTTAAATTCAAGAAAAGAAGCCAAAACTATTTTAAAAAATATGCAGATACTTTACCAATCTTAGGTGAAATAATTCAACCAAAAGACCTGGGATGCAACAGAAAATTATAAAAGGAATCCAAGTTAACTTCTATGTCTATCAAAATATATTTTGAAAAAAGGGAACATAAGTCTATGACCTAGCAATTCAACCTCCAGAAAAACACTAGCGCTGTGCTCAAGAACACAAGGAACTTTCAATGCTACAAGGTTTCTAGTGGGAAGTGCAACAAGTAGCTAAGTCAGTTTTCTCCTGCTTTGCTGAGAAATCCTCAAGGTAGTGTCTTCCAGGTCTTCTCTTTTCTAGCCACAGTAACTACACAAACACAGATTTTCTTCACCCGCTTTAATCTAAACAAGCCAGCACATTCGGATGAACTAAGAAATTCAAGAATTCAGCTGTCTTTCTAGGATGACAGACATTAAAGTAACTTGCTTCCTGGCAAAACAATACTGCCCTTCTCTCTAAAATTAGCTTGCAAATATAGTTGGCTTTAACAGAGATACTTAGTGCACTGATGCTTTTACTGTTCTCTTCCTTTATTTTTGAGATAGCAATTTACTGTGTCCCCCAGGCTGGCCTGTAGCTCAATCCTCCTGCCTTCATTATTTGCTGTGGTTACAGTCATGAGCCACCATGCTTCACTGTATGACTCTTTTTAAGTGAATATGTGAAGAAAAAAATTAATTTCCATAGTTTTAATTTTCAAAATGGTAAATATTCTGCTTTAACAATTACTTTTTCTTGAATATTTTTCAATTGTCATTATTTTCAACCATAAGGGATACTATATGTAATTGGCATTATGACTGGGGACAAAAAAATTAGTTTTATCTGTAAGGTAGCTACTTCAAAAGATTGTTTTTGCTCATATTATTATGTGTATAGTAAAAAAAATTAATGGGTATATATGTACAGCTTTTAAAAACATGAGAAAGGTGAGCAACACTCTTATCATTTTAAGTTTAAAATGCAACAGGGGCAAAAAAAGGACAAAGAAAAATGTCAAAATGGTAAGCGGCTGGTTACTTTTGCACGGTGGAATGGTGACTATCTCATTCCGGATTCCCTCCTCTAATTTTTAAATAGCTTGCCACTAAATGTCTACTTTAATATAAAAGAGGTGGGGGGGGTAAGAAGTTATGTGAAAAATCAGACTGAGCTCTACTCGATCAAACCACTAAACTTTTGCCAACTCGAGAAATGCCAAACTCAGACGAGTAAGTGACGGAACCGGATGACATCACCAAATTATTCTTTGAATTAAAAGATGAACTTAATATTTAAATTTACAGGCTGGTTTTCTGACATGGCTAACCAAGAACAGGAAGGAGTCTGGAATGTAACAAATTGCAATCACGGTCGCACAAACAGGCTAACTGTTAAAAGTTAAGGTCATCTCTTCAGAGGCACCAAAGACAAGACAGCGAGCGAATACTGAAGCATCAGTGAGACGGAGGAGGCGGCGGCGATAACCGGCGCCGTGGGGACTCGCGGGGTCCAGTGCGGCCCGGCCCGGCCCGGCCCGGCCCGGGATGGGGTCGGGTATCTCGGCCGCACAGAGCCCAGGGCGGAGGGCGGGTCCCGGAGGAAGGCGAGGCCCGGCCGTCGCAGCCTAGCAAGTCCGAGGCCGCCCCGCCCCTCCGCCCGCAGTACGCTGAGGAGAGGCCGGTGGCGGCTCCGAGGCTCTTACCTCCCCACACCCCGCCGAGCTCTCGGGGACTCGACGCGACGCCGCAGTGAGGCGTGAAGAGTAACCCGGCCACGACACCCGGGACAGCGCGACGCCTGCCCAGAGCTCGTCCCCAGCCGACCTAGCAGAGAAGGGCGCAGGCGCAGAGAATGCTGCCCGCTGCCACGCCCCCTCCGGGAGGCTGAGTCTCTGCGCATGCGCGCTGCTCGGGTCCGAGCCACTGCAGGCGGGCGCGCCGGAAGCGGTCGAGCGACTCAGCTCTCCGTTGGGATCCTGCGATCGGACGCTGTTCCAAGGACGCTGTGCTGCTGGCCCCGGGAGGTGACAAGCGCCACAGCTCCACTGACGCGGCACTCCGGTTTGCACCAGCCAAAACCAGCGGCGGACACTGTATCTCACCTCCGGGCAGCTCCTAACTGCGGGTCCTAGTGCGAGTGGAGCGGCCGACGCCGCCCTGCCCTTCTGGCTGCACTTCTGCATTTCCAACCCTCTGTAGCCTCCAGAGCCGCTGCTGTCCAAAACCACAAGCCAGCTAACCTCTCTCTCGGAAGGAGATGCAGGACGCCTGGCGCGCTCTCTACTTCGCTTTCGCATTTTCACCACAAGTTTTCTAAAATTCAAAGCGAGCGAAGAGAAAATTTTGTATCCGGACCTGCTTGGGGGACAGCTGCCGCTGTCAAGATTACAAGCGTTATCGCTGCTGTGATTTGTGCTCAAGAGACTTCGCAACCAGAGCTCACATCCTCAATTCAGTAATTGGCAACTGTAGTTTATCTTTCAGAGATTCCGAATCTCTACTTCTAGTTTTTCTAAACTCTGAAGGGGAATTGTGTGATTGTAGACCAAAAGCAAAACGTTTGGTTGCGTAAGGTGACTGGCGTGTTCTGTGACAGACAATGCAAAAGAGATGCTTCGCTTACTTTAGCTAATTAATCTTAAGAAAAATTCCACAAAGTACAGTGTGTATTTTCTCTTTTATACGTTGGACACTGTTCACAGATAAAATGGGGCCATTGTCTTTTTGGAACCTCGATTCAGAAGCAGTGGCTTGTGCATACAAATTAGGGGCAAAAGTATTTATATAGTACAATGTATGGACAAATAAGAGCTATTTTAAATGAACAAAACAACATTTTAAATAAGTATATGAAATCAATTCACAAAATAGCATGTCTACCACATTTTATTGATGTTCAAACTTAATAAAGCAGAAACTGTATTTTCCATAAATCTGCTTTACCAATTTGCTTAATTTATAGATAAATTCATTGGTGAGAATAATGTGGATACTCTCATACCCTGGTGTGGATATGTTAGCACAAATTCAGATATAAAGTAGGACTTCTGAAAGAACCTGCTTAGTAGCCAGGTACAGTAGCCCAAATTCCCTCCCCAGGAACACCTGTAAGGAGAAGCAAGGTGAAGACAGAACTTCCAGAAGACAAAAACTGATTGGGAACCTGGGAGGGAGAGCATTCCGTCTGTCTTTCTTGCCTCACTCCTGTTCTTGGAAGTATGTTCTTGATATTGAAACTATGAATCCAGCCCTCTATTTACTCCTTCCCTTTTCACTACCTGAATTTGAATTCTAGTTTTGTCACTCATTAGCTTTTTGTTTGTTTGTTTGTTTTAAAGATTTATTCATTTATTATACGGAAGTACACTGTAGCTATCTTCAGACACTCCAGAAGAGGGAGTAAGATCTCATTATGGATGCCTGTGAGCCACCATGTGGTTGCTGGGATTTGAACTCAGGACCTCCGGAAGAGCAGTCACTGCTTTTAACTGCTGAGCCATCTCTCCATCCCACTCATTAGCTTTGTGACTGAAATTGCTGGGCTTAGACACTCTCTTAGAAAGACTGTGATAGGAATAATGTGTAGCCTGAGATATCCACATAGCACAATTGAATCTCTGATGTTCCTATTGGCTTAGTCCTTTTCATGAATTGTTGGATTCTATTCATGTTGGTATGTGTTATGGTTTGTGTATGCTCCGCTCAGGGAGTGGCACTATTAGAAAGTTTGGCCCTATTGGAGTAGGTGTGGCCTTGTTGGAGTAGGTGTGTCAATGTGAGTGTGGACTTTTAACACCCCCATTCTAGCTGCCTGGAAGTCAATCTTCCACTAGCAGCCTTCAGATGAAGATGTAGAACTCTCAGCTCCACCTGTGCCATGCCTGTCTGGATGCTGCCATGCTCTCACCTTGATGATAATGGACTGAACCTCTGAACCTGTAAGCCAGCCCCAATTAAATGTTGTCCTTGGTCATGGTCATGGTGTCTTTCACAGCAGCAAAACCGTAACTAAGACAGTATGCCAGGGCTCTATGAATGTGGCATATCAACAGTCTTCAGGCATATTTTAAAATGGACTTTCTGGGGCTGGAGAGGTGTCTCATCAAGTAGCAGCTCTGGCAGCTCTTTCAGGGGATCCAGGTTCAAGGCTCAGAGCTCACATGGCAGCACATAACAAATAGTGAGGGCACCCAACACCAGGGGCACACAAGCTGCAGAGACATACAGCAGGCAAGGCACTCATACACATAAAAACTCTTAAAAGCTGACTTGGTTAACATAGAACAAGTCTTGACAGCTATTCTATGTGGCTGGTGCCTTAGAAAGGCCTAGATTCTTAGTTCTGGTTCTTTTTGTTGTTGTTTGTTTCTCCAGACCTGATCTAAAATATCAATAGTGCCAAGGTTAATTTAAGAAGCAAGTGGTTTAAAACCAATGCTTCCAATTCCTGGTCCCTTTTCCTTCTTTCTTTTTTCTTCTGTTTTTGTTTGTTTTCTCTCTCTCTCTCTCTCTCTCTCTCTCTCTCTCTCTCTCTCTCTCTCTCTCTCTCTCTCTCTCTGTGTGTGTGTGGTCTTGGCTCTCCTAGAACTAGAACTCACTCTGTAGCCAGGTTACCAATGAACTGAGAGATCTGCCTGCTTCTGCCTTCTGACTGCTCCACCACTGCCCAACCTGGCTTAGTCCCTTTTCCTCTGGCGACAACAAGCACAAATCTGAGTTCAGAAAACCTCTTCACCAGTGCAAATTAAACTTTGTACCAAGCAGCAATACACAAGCAATTAAGGAGAGAGATGTCTACAATGGCTGTTTACAGAGCATACAGAGAACAGTGATTCACACCTATGTGTGTGCACAAGCACACACACACACACACACACACACACAGTTGCTTACTATCAAGAATGCTTTACAAATAGGTGTCATTTATTGACCACCTACTGCATTTTAGCCCTGATCTATTAAATGATACAAGCATTTCCTAAGATAAATAGTCTTGCTCAACTGTGAACAAGCCTAGAGCTCTGTAACTCCCTGGTGTTGAGAGTGCCTGCCAAAGCTCAACAGCACATATTTGCAGAGGACTTTCTCTGAACAATGCATTGAAGAGCACGCCTCCTGCAAACAACCCATTTTTCTTTACACAAGTGCTAGGATTTGGCATCAGCTATTAAGAAAACAGCTTTTCTTCAGTTCTTGCAGGTCAGTTACGACATTTAAAGAAAGTTCAAACACCCAAAATTTCTTTGAGTACATTTTGAAATCAATAACAAATGAGTAAGAATAACCTGAGGATTTGTTGATAAATCTTATTTTTTTTAAAAAAAAAAATCTATGCTTTTGGACATCGATACTTGCTTGTATACCGTAATCACACCGTATTTCCTATCGAAGTCAGACTCATTGCAAAATCCTACAATGCTCTTATCTATTTATGATTGATTTGTTTATGTTTTGACAAGGTTGTACCCTATTATCTAGACTAACTTCATACTTCTGCCTCAGCCTCCAAAGTGCTAAGATTACTGGTTACATGTTACTTTGTTAACAATAAATTAAAAGAAAAACCTATGGCAATGTTACTTGTGACATCAATTGTTTTGTAACATGGGGATATGTTTGACCAGTCAATCTGTTCTATAGCATATTAAGTTCAAGACTGATAGCTTTGTTTACTTATGTCCTCCAGAATAATAAGGAAAACACACATGCTGCTGAGAATTTAAAGGCCTTTCCTATACAAATGCAATTGTACTTTGTATCGCTCTTATTTGCTCTCAGTATTTTCTCTATGCACAGTACATTGTTATAGAAGTTACACAGATTACAAGCATAACTGATTGATGGCTTTAACACTAAGGAAGTTTACAACCCACCCTGCCATTCTTTTATTGACTAGCATAATCATTTGAGAGACTAATGGGAAAGGATACAAAATAATACATAGATTTTTTAGTCAGTTAAATCTTCTGCAACTTCCTTTACTGGTCAAGAGAAGACATGTGATCGTGAACTACAGTAAAAATGAAACGTTATGGGGCTGGAGAGATGGCTCAGCAGTTAAGAGTGGTTAAGAAATGACTATTCTTCCAAAGGTCCTGAGTTCAAATCCCAGCAACTACATGTGGCTCACAGCCATCTATAATGAGATCTGATGCCCTCTTCTGGTTTGTCTGAAGACACCTACAGTGTACTTACATATAATAATAAGTAAATCTTTAAAAAAAAATGAAATGAAAGCAGGGGTGGGGCGCTGGTGAGGTGGCTCTGCAGTTAAAGAGTCCTTGTTACTCTCCTAGAGGATCTGGATTCAGTTCCCATCACCCACATGTTAGCTCAGAACCACTGTAACTCCAGCTCCGAGCTATCTGGTGCTGCCTTCTGCCCTCCCCCCACCAGTCATGCATGTGGTACACATACACTCATGAAATGAAATAAATAAATCTAAGAAAAATTTACTGAAATTTCTCAGCAAAATTTGGGTTTTGATAATTGCTTTGAAAGGTTACTTGTATCAACTTTGATCGCTAAATAGCTCAATTTATAACTAAATGCTTTCAACATTTGGGGAAATTCATCTCGATTGTAATATTTTTGGAAAATGTATTCCTTAGATTAGCCAGTCATTCCTTGAATCAACAGCAGTTTTTAATCATTTTGGAAAAACACCCAGAATCTTAATGATTTTAAGAGGCTTATGGGCTCAGTGGTAGGATTCTTGGCTAGTATGGATGAAACACTGCAGACTATTTAAACACAGTAATGAAGTACAGCTGGGAGAACTAAATTTATGTTAATATTACTCCCAAAGCCATTTCTTTTAAAATATTCTTTGTGTTTGTTTGTTTCTTTGGTTGGTTGGTTGGTTGGTTTGGTTTGGTTTGGTTTGGTTTGGTTTGGTTTGGTTTGGTTTTGGAACAGGGCATCTCTGTAGCCTTGTCTGGCCTGGAACTATCTGCGGAGACCAACCTGGCCTCAAATGCGGAGATCTGCTTGCCTCTATCTCCCAAGTGCTGGAATTAAAAGTATGCACCATCACTGCCCAGCATACATATTTTTAAAAAATGAATCTTAGGAACTTACTACTTTATTTGTTAGTTGGGAATGCCCTATGAACTGTTCCTATTTTTTGAAATATTAATTTGTCTTTATTCTTGAGAATTTCATACATGTACACTGTCCCGCGCCAACCGTCTCGCCAGCAAGAACGACGCGGCACACAAACAGGATCCTTCTGTAGCAAAGCTTTTATACTCTTGAGAGGGAGAGCACAAGCTTCCAAAAAACAGAGACCCCGAGCAACAGAACTGCCTCCCTTATATAGGAGCTCTACTCCGCCTCGGACGTGGCGCTGATGGATTGGCACAGGTCGAATCATACGATGTGATGTCAGAGGCGAGCACTCCGGCCCTTAGGGTGTGGCCTGGCTTACGCATGCGCAACATAGTATCACTCCCAGCAACGGCTGTAACGGCTATGTGAGGCCGGCTATGTGAGGCGGCGCTCCACATCCACAACGAAACATGGTCATATCCATCCCCAAATTTCTCTATCCAACTCTTCTAAGCCCCACCTCCTGCATGACCCCTCCTAACTCCATATTGTCTTTTAGAAAATAATAGCCCATTAAGTTCAATCAGAGTTTCCTGAATGTGTATGGGTGCATCATCACCCAATGGAATATAGGAAATCTACCTTTGGCCACATTTTAAAGCAAGCATGAGCCCATGCCCCCAAATATCCAAGCAATGCCCAACCACCAATAGATGCTCCTTAAGACATGAGGCTGGGCAGCACCTCCCAGCCCATGCGGGTTTGGTTGGCTTGATCTTGTGTGAGATCTTAAGTGCGACCGACATGCCTTGCGCAGATTGCAGGCCTCCTTGCGATGATCTAGCTCTTACATTCTTCCCACTGCCTCTTTTTCCATGTTCCTTGAACCTTGGTGATGGCAGTAGAGGAGGAGGAATATGTCTCATTTAAGGGCTGGGCACTCAGTCCCTTGTTCTCAGCGCTTGGGCTATGCAAGCATTGCAACACTGCCTGTTGCCTGTTGCAAAAAGAAGCTTCTCCTGCACCAGCACCAGGTCACCTAGGGCAGGGATTCAGAGGAGACCCCCGTGGTCCCTAGCGGACTGCCCAAGCGATCTTAGGATCACTGGTGAGTGGAACACAACAGCTGCTCCAATCCAATCGCACACAGGACCTGAGACAGCACTAGGGAAGCAGAGAACCGGCCTGACCAGGGGCACAAATCCCTTCTGATCTGCGCCAGCACTGGGTTACCTAGGGTGCGAATTCGGCGGACACCCCCGTGGTCCCTAGTGGACTGCCCAAGTGACCTTAGGATCACTGGTGAGTGGAACACAACAACTGCTCCAATCCAATAGTGACGGGCCTAGCAGGAAAAAGGACACCAGAGCCTTTCCTGACCAGAGGCTCAGGTTCCTTTTAATCAGTTCAAGTTTAACTTGGTTTCAAACAGACCAGACAACTCCACAGTCCTCAAAGGAGACACCACTTCGACACACTGTAACATGCCAAGGATCCTAGGACAACAGGATCCCAGGATAACAGGAGCTGGGTCACACTAGCATTTTAGTGTCTCAGAGGAGCTTGACTGCCAAGAACTCAGACACACCAAGAATCTCAGGTTCACAGGAGCCCACAATCAAAGAATCACAGAGAAATATGGACTCAGAAATCCTGAATCAACTGGGATTATAGGAAGGACAGGCTCCAGTCAGATATATTGAAGGCAGCAAGCACTAGAGATAATCAGATGGCAGGAGGCAAAC
>NC_034600.1:23645152-23688214 GCF_900095145.1 Mus pahari
CCCCTTGGTCTTGCAAACTTTATATGCCCCAGTACAGGAGAACACCAGGGCCAAGAAGGGGGAGTGGGTGGGTAGGGGAGCGGGGTGGGGAGGGTATAGGGGACCTTGGGGATAGCCTTTAAAATGTAAATGAAGTAAATACCTAATAAAAATTGGGAAAAAAAAAAAAAAGAAAGAAACTTCTCTGGCCAAAGTTGAAAGCAGCCCAGGTCTATGGGTAGAAACATAAATATGTAGAATTCAATTTGACATCCTGACCATCTGGTAAAATACCACTAGCGGGTCCTATCCTAGGGCCTATGACATCCTAAACCATGCACTTTCCAGTGGGATTATAGTAGCAGGCATGACATCCACTCCTCTGGAGCAGGTCTAAGTCCAACTAGAAAGCAGTTAATTGCCCCGTAACAGTCATGCCTCTATTGTCAACATCCCATTCATTTCTGATAGCTTACAGTAACTATATGACATCATATCTCATTTATGACATATTTATGCATGTGTGTAATTCATTTGCATGATATTTATCCCCCAACTGCCCTCTCCTTTCTGCCTTCTCACCTCTCCCCCTGGCTCCCTTCCTCATACCAAATAGTCCTTTCTATTTTCATGTATTTTTTTTTAACCTAGACAATGCACACAAGAGAAAATATGCAATATTTCTCCTTCTGAATCTGCCTTTCTTCAGCTTAATATGTTTATCTTTAGTTCCATCAATTTTTCTGAAAATGATATAATTTTTTTCTTTTTTATGGCTAATTAAAATTCCCATCTTGTCAATATATCATATTTTCTATATATATGTTGTCCTTTAGAAACTTTTATTACATTTGTTTATTTTGCATATTTTTGTGTATGTGTAAACAGGTGCATGGCATAGCATGCATGTGTGGGTCAGAGGTCAGCTTGTGGAGTCAGCTTTCTCTGTCTACCACGTAGATACTATGGATTTAACTTCAAGCTCTCAGGCTCGGTGGCAGATGATTTTACTCACTGAGCTATCTCAGTGGCCCCTATGTATCTACATATCCGTTCATCTGCTGATGAGAACTGTGTGTGTGTGTGTGTGTGTGTGTGTGTGTGTGTGTGTGTGTGTGTGTTGTAAATTAATAATAGTATTAAGAACTAGGACCTTCACAATATAATTAAGTCATGAAGACAGATCTCTCATGGGTAAAGTAAGCCCATACACACACATTGTTTTCAAGGCTTGAGTTTATTCTTTTCTTTCTTCTACCAAGTAAAACATCAAGACAGTGCTGCGTACAGAGGCAGGCCTTCACCAAATACTAAGCATGCTGGCATCTTGTCTTTAGACAACTTCTCACTACAGCCAGCCTGTCACTTTCTCTGTTAATTAAAATGAAGAAGAAATTTACACATGAAATACAGTATTAAATAAAACATTAAAAATCAACTTAGGGATTGGAGAGATGGCTCAGAGGTTAAGAGCACAGGCTGCTCTTCCAGAGGTCCTGAGTTCAATTCCCAGCAACCACATGGGATTCATATAAATAAAATAAATCTTTAAAAAAAAAATCAACTTAGTTTGGGTTCACACTGTAGATACAAGACAGGTTTTCACAATGAAGTTCAGGTAGGCCTTGAATTTGTGGTCCTCCTGCTTCAGCCTCCTCTTGTGGCTTATATTTTTTAAAACCTAGTTTAATTTGGGTACTTTAACCTCCGTTCTAGCCCACCACCCACCAGAGGTAGTGGCAAGGAAAAGTTAATAGGGCAAAGAGAGATTTGGATCTGCTTAGAAATAGGTTTTGAAGCAAATCTAGTTTGCACTGTCAGGATAGCAGCAGCAACAGCTTGATCCTCTTACAAACACTATTTGTGAATCAGCAACTGGAAGCATCAAGAAGCTGCTAGAACACCACCAGAATTTTTTTTTTTTTTTTTTTTTTTATTCTGGGTTTCTTTTTTAAGGGTGTTTTTTGATCTCCTTAGAATTTTTTTTTTTTTTTTTTTTTTTTTTGGTGTTTCTCTCCATGAAGTCATGAGAAAGAATGACCAGCAAAGAGTGGCAAGGTGAACCAATACCATGCAGTGAAGCTCAGCATCAGCAAAGTCCAATGATGACTAGCAAAAAAATCGCAAGATGAACCAATACCACACAGTATGGTCCACTGTCTGTTGGTTTACATTTATATCCTTTCCAAACATCAAATGTTCTCTCAAGCATCTACTCTAGCAAAACATCACATGCCCTTTATCCAGGCAGCTTCCAAGAAAACACCACGTGTCTGTTCTCAGCAAAACATCCTCCCACGTGTCTGCCCCTTGAAAAACATCCTCCCACAAGACAGTTTCCAGAAAAACAGCACATGACACAACTGAGTCTCCAAAGAAACCAGAAACTTCCACTTCACTCCCCAGTGTTGGGACTACAGGTATGTACTGTTCTGCTGTGCCCCACTGAGAAAATACATTTCTATTCTTTATAAATTACCCAGCCTCCAGGGTTCTGCCATAGCACCACGAAAGAGCAAGACGGTGTTAAAAGCTTGAAGAATAATTTCCAAAGCCAAGGCCTCAGCAGCAAATTTCCTGTCTGACGTTTTCCTTCCTCTTTCCCTCACATCATTGCTCTCCTCAGAATGCGTCACAGAGACAGAATTCCTCTTCCCCAGGCGTGGATCACTGTGGTGGCTTAAGTGAAAAATGGCCCCCAGTGTCATTGAATGCTTGGCCCTCGTTTGTAGTGATTTTTGAAGATGTTTAGAAGGTATGGCTTGTCAATCATCTGTCTTTTGTTTTAGAGGTATCCTTCAAAAACCTTCTGATGGTCAAGAAAGGAATCACCCCTTTCTCCCCTTGCCCCAGTTATTAATGCAAAAGTAATTATTGTTTTGGTGACCATAAGAACTGTTTTAAAGAGGTAGAGAAAAGCTTGAAAAGAAATTAACTAAAATATGAAATAATGTTTTTCCTTGGCATGGTGAATTCATGAGTAATTATTTCCCCCATTTGTTTATTTCTAATTTTCTTTTTAATAAGGGCCTAATATTTTAACAATGTAATGCTGCCTTTTTTTAAATTAAAAAAGTGTGTGTATGTGCGTGTTTGAGCACATGTGCATTCAGATGTGTTTGGGTTCATATGTGTGTGCAGGTGCATGTCTACATATGTGTTTGGAGGCTATGAGTTGATGTTGGTTATCTTCCTCAATTGCTTTCCATTTCATTTATTGAGGCAGGCTCTCTCATTGAACCTAAGCTCACCAGTTCTAGCAAGCCAGCTTGCCTTGGGGGTCTACTGTTTCAGCCTCCCAAATACTAGGATTAAAAGCATCTACCATACCTGCCAGGCTTTTACATGGGTTCTGGGGATCTGAACTCCACAGGCTTGTGCAGTGAGTAGTTTATCCACTGAGCCATCTTTCAGCTTCCAACGCTGTCTTCTAAAAAGTATTGCTTAAGGACTACGGGTGAAGCTTAGGCAAGCAGCCCTGGCTTCAACCCCCTGGACCTGAGAAATACAAAGATCAAATAAAAAACATTATTGAATTCATGATTTAGTCATCAATGTCCTCACATTCATTCTCAATCGCTACATGATTGTATCGCAGAGTGTTAGAGCATGTGGCTAACAGGATGTATGAGCTCTTATATCTATCTTAGGGGTAGCAGCAAGGCACGGTCATCCTTAAGGCTTAAAGCACAGAGTCAAAGCCAAGACACAGGTGTTCCTAGTAAGGAGATAGTTGGAGTTCTTTGCCAAATGCTTTTCACTCTCTGACTTTGGGGCATATGATGACAGCATACTTTCTGTCCTCTTGTGACTGAGTAGGGAGACAAGACTGATCCAGGCAAGTCAACTGTGAGCATGAATGACATGTGTCCTTTCTAAGTTGGATTCTTTACTCAACAAAGTAAGGTCATCCAGAACCTGCCTCCCTGTAGCACAACCACGAAAACCGGATGTAGCTGAATCCTCAAAAGCTACATCCTTGGAACAGAGCATCTCTGTAACAAGGAACTAGCCTGTTGCCACGTGCCACGGGGACTGCGGGGAATGTTCGATGGCAGCCATTAAGCTTAGTTACTCTCAGCAAAACTAACCCTTCAAGGTGTTCCTTGAGATTTGAGCCACGGGGACTGCGGGGAATGTTCGATGGCAGCCATTAAGCTTAGTTACTCTCAGCAAAACTAACCCTTCAAGGTGTTCCTTGAGATTTGAGGGCGGCTCTTCAGAAGGATATGCTGAGATAGTACCTACAGGAGTGCGTCCATGGAAACACTGTTTACTAGCGTGATAGTTTCCCTCTCCAAGTGAACTACCAGTGCTTTTAATTATTATGATTTACAAATATATTTCAACATAAAGAAGTGCCTCAGAAAGACAGGTAAAGACTTCTGTTGTGCACACTGTGAATCATTTATAAATGTAGAAATGGCTGTGTTCTGAATGTTTGGATGCCCTCAAAACTCATATGGTATTAAGGCGGCGGCTTTGGGACATTGTGAGATTTAGGAGGGCTTTGCCTTTGTAAAAGACATCATAGCAACACCCAGGAAGGAGTCATCTGTGATGGAAATGGGCCCTTGCTAGACCTTGCCAACACCTTGATCTTGGATCTCCTATCATCTAGAACTGTGACAGATAAAATTATAATGTGTGGCATTCTGCTATAGTTCTTGTAAAGGACTAAGACAAAAAAGCATTTACCACTCAGTCTCAGCAAGCAACAGCTCGTGGTCATAAAGCTTATTTTATCTCTGTACCCCACAGATAGGCTCATTCATATTCTCTCTCTTCTCTCTCTCTCTCTCNCCTCCCCCTCCCCCTCCTCCCTTCTCTCCCTTTCTTTCTCCTCTCTCTCTAGTTGAGAGTATTGTCAGGGATCTAGTCCAGAGCTTACATATGCTGTGTAAGCATTGTCAAATCTCATTTTTCATATCTTTTCATTGTTAGATTTTTTAATGTAGATCTAGAAGATAGACAATTTTCAAAGTAGAAATATCAGCACAAAAAACACCTATATTCAACACCATCAATTCACTTTTGTTCCCTCAGTAATTATTTAGTTTTCTAGAAATGAAGTTCATATAGGAAAGGGAAGTAAAGCCTAACCATTCATTGACCAAGAGTTTTAGGAGAGTAAGTTTATTCTTTTGTCTCTAAAAAATGATCCATGCTGGGGACATGGCTCCATTAGCAAAGATTCTTAGCACCACATAAATCAAGCAAGGTGTAATCCCAGTACTTGAGAGATGAGGTCAAGTGGATCAGAAGTTCAAGGTCATCCTCAGACAGTTAGACTTCAAGGCCATAAGTCTTTGTCTCAACATTTTCTTAATAAAAAAAAGAAAGAAAGAAAAAGACCAATGGTAAAGTAGTTGGTTTAAATACGTAAATGTATTTACACTCAAAATATTAAATGTGGACTGGAGAGATGACTCAATGGTTAAAAGCTCTTACCATTCTTGTAGAAGACCCAGGTTCAGTTCTCAGCATCTACTTCAAGGTGACTCACAACCTTCTGTAACTCCAGTTCCAAGGGATCAGTTGCCCTCTGACCTCTGCAGGTACCTGCACAGAACCTTGTTGTGGATCTTGGGGTTGCTTGTATTTTTATGCTAATTCAGCTCTTCTGGGAAGAGAATGAGTCACATACTCAGGTGACTTCTTGTGAACCATCCCCTAATGAATAAAGGAGCCAATCACTGGGCGAGTAGGCAGGACTTCCGAGTTAAACTGAGGGAGAGAGGAAGCAGGAGAGAGCTAGGTTCCTTTGGACAGGGATAGCGTGAGGACAAGATGTGGTTATGAGTGTCTCCCTGTTTCAATGGCGGATCCATCAGGATTCGCCACTGGAGGATTTAGATTTAATAAAGCTTACAAGATTAGGATTTTAGTTGTTGTGCCCAGCGACTGAGTTACTGTTGTTTCTGAACTAAGTTTGTGATGTGTTTTCCTTCACGCGCCAGCTCGACTGGGTTCAAGAGAGAGAAAAGTATGACGGCAAAGTGTGGGTTTGCCTGAGGTGTACCACAAAAGTTGTGGGGGTTCTGAAACATGGAGCTGGTGTGGTAGTGACCTGCCAGTAGGAACTTAGAGAGCTGGGTTGAGAGATTTTGGAGCTCTGAGTCAGAGAATTTCCACAAGATAATAACAGGCCGGCCATTGCCCTTTAGTGCATGGCTGACCAGGCTGCCAGGGCAGAGTTCAGGTTCTTTTTTAATATTTCCCTCAATAGAACCTCATGCAGTCTCGCATACATATAAATGAATGAGTAGATAGATAGGTAATTAGACTTTAAATAAGTATTAAATATTAATCTAACCCATAATACTAAATTATTTCTCCTGTTTTTGTAAATGTATCTAAGATCCTTGCCATTCTTTTTACCATTCCAAATGTTTAAAACTATAAAAAAAATCCTGTCATATCCTTTGCTATAATAATAGGAACATATTTAAATCTTCAAATATTAAATTTAAGTAAGTTTATGTTAGTTATAATTCTTTTTTTTGTTTTTTTTGGTTTTTTTTGTTTTTTTTTTTTTTTTTTTTCGAGACGGGGTTTCTCTGTATAGCCCTGGCTATCCTGGAACTCACTTGGTAGACTAGGCTGGCCTCAAACTCAGAAATCCTCCTGCCTCTGCCTCCCGAATGCTGATTGCTTATAATTCTAATATTAGATTTCTGTTTTCTTATTTTTCTAGAATTTATAAAACAGATTGAATGTGGATCCTTTTCCAAACTCCTGAGTGTGTGTGAGAGGGTTGGGGGTCTCTCTATGTAGGGATGTCATCCTGGATGATCTAGAACTTGCTGTATAGACAGGCTGGCCTCTAACTCACAGAGATCCAACTGCCTCTACCTCCCAAGTGTTGGTATGAAAGATGTGTGTCTTTACCTGGCTCCTATTGATTATTTTAATATATTAACGGACAGTCATAATATAATTTCCCTACAAAATTGCAAAGATATAGACATAGCATATTGGTACGCATATGTGTAGGCCTTGTTTTGAAGCTGGCATAAGGAAATTCAGCAGAGCGAAGCTCTAGATGGAACTAGCATTACGTCACTTAGTCAGAGAAGAGCCAACATGTGGTCACCTAACCCTACTGCCAGCAACATGCCAACAGGAGCTAGAGAGAGAACTGAAACTCCAATCAGAGGGATGAAATCAGACACCTTGCTTGCTAGTCACATTAATATGACACTTTACAAGAACAAGCTCAAACCATGGCTAACTTGCTGTGCGGTTACCAGCAATAATGCACATGAGCTGTCGTCTCTTATCTACACACAGAAAAACCATGTATATGGGTTAACACTTTTTTTAAAAGTGCATACTAAATATGGAAAAGTGCCCCTTTTACCATGTGCCCCTTCTAACTCCTTCAGTGAAGGCTTTTCACGAGGGTCTGCTGTGGTGGGCCACTGTGTAGACGGGACCACACTGTACATTTCATCGGGTGCTGAATTGCTTTCATTTCAGTGGTGGCCGTGTTGGTTCTATTACAGGGTGGAACTATTCTGGGTGGTTTTCTGTTTTAAAAGGGTAAATTTGGTGAAAGACCTCAGTTGATCAAAAAGTGTGAGACTTAAACAGTGCTTGTTTTCTTTTGCAGTGACATCCAGACACAGGTCATGTACAGACACCATGAGCTTTGCTGCCTGAGTTCAACCCTGACTTAGAAACCTACTTGCTTGTTTGTGGCCACATCCGTTCCTGTAATCACACCTCGGCCTGAGCTAGCAAAAAAGGTAGAGGTATGGTGTACAGAAAGTTGCATGTGCACATAAGCTGTCCATTAAGGAAGGGACTGAAGCTGGTTAAGGACATTCTTTGCTTAAACTTGCTGGCCTGAATGAATTCTTAGGGTCGGATGTGTATTCAAGGAAAATTAGGTATTAGCTACTTTTCCCTTCCCTGTGACAAGAGAGAAGACAAGCGCAACTTAAGGAAGGAAACATTTATTCAGGCTCACGATTGAGGGTGCAGTCCTTTAAAGCAGAGAAGGGGCATGGTAAATGGTGGGAGGAGCATGGGGCACGTGGTCTCTATGCTGGTCAGCAGGCAGAGAGAGATGAAGGCTGACGGTCAAGATCACTCCCTCTTTTTTATTTAGTAGAGGATCCCAGCCTATGGGGTGGTGCCATCCACATTTAGGGTGGGTCTTCCCTCCTTGTTAAACCAATCTAGAAACACTGCCACAGATGCCATGTCTCCTAGGTGATCCTAAATCTTGTCAAGTTGACAGAATTAACCATCATACTTCTGCATTGTATTTATTTTAGGAGAGCCTGAGTCCAGCTGAAAAATTCAGATCAGGGGGAAAAAAGGTTATCAGGAGGAAATAAAGGCTTCTCACGTATTCTGTTTGAACCACGGTGCCACAGGGAGCTTCTGCAGAAAATCAGGACTATTCTACCGCTAAGCTTGAGCCTGTGTGTGATGGGTACAAATCCCAAAGAAGGCTGTCCTCTCAGTCTCACAGAATACACCATCGAGGGTTGCCTGGCCAGTGTCTACTCATCTATGAAGCCCAATGAAAACACTCTTACACCACCCACGTCCATTTTCGTGAAAACTGTCTACTCTCCGCAGCCCCGTTTGCTCACCTATCCAGTTCCAGCCCTCTCTGCCAAGTGGATTCCCATCACTGCTCAGTTTCCTGCTAAGGCCAGCAGTGACCCCAAGAAGACAAGTGATCTTGTGTCATCTTCTGTGGCTTCTCAGCACCTGGTAATAAGAGAACTTGAGGCGCTTTGTCCCTTGGGGGTCTCACTATGCCAAGCGCGCTTCCTGAATCTCTTTGGGAGCCTTTGGGAGCCGCTCCTCCAGTGGAACACCTAAGGACGGACCTCTTCACGGGTCTTTTTCTCTTCCTTAGGATCTCCACAGAGATGATTTCATTCACTGACGCCTTCCATTATTACCAGCATGTGCTAATGATTCCCAGATCCCTCTCCTGAGCCTGGTCCATCTAGTTAATCTTTTACCCTGAAGTCTCACAACAGCATCCAGTAGTTAGCACAGCATCTGCTGCAAACCTGAAACCCAGCAACTAAAACTAACGGACAAACGTGCTTACAAATCCTACCGAAAACATAAATGTCCAGAGTTTCCTTTCCTTTATAAACTCAGTATTTTTTGTTCACCGTACGGAATCTAACAACATTGTTCCCTGTGGGAGAAATGAAGCCTTAGCTAAAACCCCCTCGCAAACGCTCAGTGTTGTTTTGGATCCAGTCCTACTTCTGCTTCCAGTGTTCACTGTACCAGGAGACTGGACCATTGGCTCAAGGTGGGCACTGTGCTGCCTTTTCCTGAACTGTGACCCTCCTGCCGCACGTATGGAGACTACGAAGCTTTATTGAACTTGTCCCTAGTTAACCTCAGACCCTCGACCCCAGCTCTCACGCTGTAACTTCTTCCTCGGTGTTATATAATATGCTTCTTTAGCCTTGCCCTTCAGAGTGCGATGCCTCGATCATCTCTAGGTAAGTTCACCTCGAGCCAGGAGTCTCTCTGCCCTGCAGGCAGCTCACTCTTGCTACAGAATCATGTTTCCCTTTGCTGTGACCTCTGCATCACCTGGGCTACCCCACCTTTTCCACTTTCTCCAGATGTTTTGTCCTCAAATTCCATTCCCCATGAGCTTGCCCATTCCACCTAAATAAATGTATATCGCCTTGTCTGCCAACCCTAGCACTTAAATAAGTTATTCCAGCTTTATATATGTTCTCTTAGGCCTACAAATGACACTCCATATCCGGGACTCCTACCCCTATAGATTCATCATACAGCAGATTGAAAATATACAGGAAAAAAATTCCTTTAAATAAGATGTCTGACATAATAACAAAACAATAATGGAAGCATCAAACCAGGAAGTTTAGTTGCCATGACAACCACATTCCCAATTTGATGCTAAGGCTGGCAAAAACTCAAACTAGAAAAGAAAAAATAAAATGTTATGGATTTATGGCATAAGTGATAAAAATTATGCCTTCTGGAACCCAACAGTTGGTTTTAATTCTAGATGTGGTTCGTAACCTTCAAAATTAACTCCTCAGTTCTGCTCTATTCCTATCTCCATTCCCAAAGCAAGACATGTAGAAGTAACATTTAACCAAGACCAAGTACTGGGCTGCAGAGATGGCTCAGCAGTTAAGAGCACTGACTGCTCTTCCAGAGGTCCTGAGTTCAATTCCTAGCAACCACATGGTGGCTCACAACCATCTATAATAGGATCCAATGCCTTCCTCTGGTGTGCTTGAAGAAAGCAACAGTGTAATTAATGTATATACGTAAAATAAATAAATCTTAAAAAAAAAAAAAGAGCAAACACCAAAACCAAAGTATAAGTTGTCATCTCTATAGCAAGGCAGTTTGAGGGCAACTCAACAAGAAGATTAAATGATCAGACACTGGGAAGGGGCCTTGCAGGGGTCTGGACTTACATGCCGCCTAAGGAAAGTACAGATATGCATGTGTCCTTCTCACAGATGCAGACCAGAATGCGCTTCTGTGAATTGGGCTTCCCCTGGTGGTCAAACCTGACCCTTGAACACCACCACAGCTACAACCCACAGCTAAGCTTAGGTATTAAGCAACCCGGATCTCACTCTGCAAGAAGAGCCTGATGCTGACAGGTGGTAGATATGGAGGGTCTGTGCAGGCTTGAGTTCCTTATTTGGGTGAGATGAGCCAGATGGGAACTGTTGGCAGGACTTGGTCCTAGACAGCTTTCCTCTTCCCCTTTGCTCAGAGAGCCGCTGGCCTTCCGTGGTTGACTGCAGAAGCATGCCTCCCATCCATCTCCTAAAGGGATACACGGAATCCCCACGCCTGAAATGGTAAGAGCTCCTTACACAGCATTCCCAAGACTGAACTCTTGATCTCCTCCTTCCTCCTGTCCAGTCTACTGTGGAGTCCCTCCCTGCTGTTTCTGCTACTGTCCTAGACTTTTATGCTAACTTTCCTTTCCTCTGCTGTGGCCTCTCAACTGACCTCCAGCTTCTGTTCCCAGCTCTCTTAAACTCATTCTCCACCCAGAAGCCAGAGTCATTAGGAATACAAAGAGGACCATCGGACTCCTGTCTGCAACCTGACTAGGGCCTGGCAGAAATATCCAAGCATCTTGGATTTCCCAGAGTCCATCACTCATCCTACTGTCAATTATTAAAGAGTCCTTCCCCTGGCCTTGAACGGCAATGACAGACACATTTATTATGCATGTTAGTATGCACTTACAGGATATCTATTTTAGTCTTGATTTATCATGCTGTAGGAACTTCATGCAATTTCTGATTTTTATATTAAGATCATTTGAGCTTATTTTTCATAACTCAATAGAGAATTTTTGTGAAGATTTTCACTTGATAAGTTTTCAGGAGTATTTTTTTTACAAGATTTATTTTTAACTGATGTGTGTGTGTGTGTGTGTGTGTGTGTGTGTGTGCAAGTGCTCAAGGAGGCCAGAATAGGGAGTCAGACCCTCTGGAGTTGGAGGTACAGGTAGTTGTAAACCAACTAGCACTGGTGTTTGGAACCAAACTTGATTCCTTTAGAAGAACAGCAAGTACTTCTAACTGCAGTACTNTCCCTCTGGCCCCAGCAAATAGATTTCTACTGTTTTTCTAAGTTCAATGTTCAGGGTTTCAGAATGTTGACTGATAAACACTTGATGTAACTTTTAAGTACAATTTGCAATCAAAAGATTTTGATAAACACATCAATATATTCATGAATATATTTTATAGAATGTTTTCCTTTTTCTTTTTTTTTTTTTAAAAGATTTTATTTATTATATCTAAGTACACTGTAGCTGTCTTCAGACACACCAGAAGAGGGCATCAGATCTCCTTACAGATGGTAGTGAGCCACCATGTGGTTGCTGGGATTTGAACTCAGGACCCCTGGAAGAGCAGTCAGTGCGCTTAACCTCTGAGCCATCTCTCCAACCCAGAATGTTTTTCTATAAGATCTGATTATTAGAATATTCCTGAAACTTGGGAATACTCCAAATCAGGGAAATTCTTGGGTTATCACATCAACTGAACGTTTTAAAAGGGCTCTAAATCTAGGTACCTTTAAATTTCAACATGAACTAACCTTTTGCAAAGACAGGCAGCTCCTGATGACAACTGGGTATGTCCTGATGTTCGCTGTGGTTGTTGTTGTCGGGTGTTTTGCTGTGGCTGATTGTAGGGGGGGCTGTTTTGTGGAGGCAGGGTCTCACTGTGGAGCACTGCTCGCTGGCTGGGACTTACAATGATCCTCTCCATGCTCTGCCTCTCAAGCGCTGGGACTATAGGTGTAAGCCACCATGCTTGGCTCAAGATATGCTGTTATTAATAAATATTCCTGCATATTTAACATAAACAATGATGCTGGGTTGAGCCAGTGCAGCCTGGGTTAGCAATGAGGTCACGTGGGATGGTATAGGAAGGTTCTGGATGGGGGTTGNATATGCAGGATTGTGTATAAAACAAGCACTTTCAGATGCTTGGACAGTACTTTTGGAGGATTTTTTTTTCTTCCTACTGTTTACTTCCTAACGTGTGGTGCAGTCTCTTTGATGTTCAGTGTCTAAGCAAGAGGCTAATTTGTCTTTCATTAGCCAAAAACATCTCTTTGTTATGTACTAAAATGTGTCTAAATTTTTAAATGTCTAAGTATCTCAGTAAACTACAGACCGTATAACCACATTAAGCCAAAAATAATATAGATGGAGTGGTGATGCCACACAACTTTAATCCCAGCACTTGGGAGGCAGAGGCAGAGGGATCTCAGAGCACAAGTCCAGCCTAATCCACAGAGTGAGTTCCAGGGCAGGTAGGTCTACACGGAGAAAGCCAGTCTCAAACAGAACAAAACAAAACATTAGATGCAATGTTATAGCTTGGTTATAGTTTTCAGTCTTTAAATTGTTAAATATATAAAAACATCTCATAAGTGATAGCTGAGGATATAAAACTAATTGTTTTTCTAGTCTTACGTCTGTCACGGATGTTTTTTTCTTCTGGGTTTGGCGGTGGATAAGTACACAAAATATATTTGACACTGAAAGTGAAATATTTACTGTGAAGCTTTAAAGCTTCTATTCGTGATGCCAATTCTAACTGCATATGAATGTACTGACTTCTTGAATTATAGAATTAAATTATAATTTAATTAAAAATTACCTTAATTATAAGGTGATTATAATTATAAAAATGCCCTAATTATAAAAATTAATTGAAGCACAACTTGTTATAGTAGTAAATACCATAGTTACTTTTAAAATATTTTATTTTTATTTATCTGTATGTGTCTGTGTGCGTGTATGCCAAGTGTGTACAGAAAAGTGAGTAGCAGTCCCTGGAGCTGCAGTTTTAGGCAGCTGTGAGTCACATGATTCAGTGCTGGGAACTAAACTCTAGTCCTTTGGAAGAGCAGCAAGTGCTNTTTTTTTTTTTTTTTTTTTTTTTTTTGGTTTTTCGAGACAGGGTTTCTCTGTATAGCCCTGACTGTCCTGGAACTCACTTGGTAGACCAGGTTGGCCTCGAACTCAGAAATCCGCCTGCCTCTGCCTCCTGAGTGCTGGGATTAAAGGCCTGCGCCACCAGGCCCGGCTTGCAGCAAGTGCTCTTAATCAGTGAGCTTTCGCTCTAATCCCTATATAAGTTAATTTAAAACTAAGAGGAAAGCCCATAAGATGGCTTAGTGGGTGTTGTATGTAGCTGCTTGTATTCTAATACTAATTATGTTCCCCCCCAAAACGTACTTACCTGAGTGTCTGTTTCTGGGAATCTGCCCCCCAAGTTGATTCTGATGGGTAAATAAAAATGCCAACAGCCAATAGCTGGGAAGGACAGACAGAGGCAGGTTTTTGGAATTTCTGGGGCTAGGGACCAGGAGAGAGGGGAAGGAAAATCCACCATGCTGGGAGAGTGTGAAAGAGAGGAGAAACACCATACCTGAGAAGAGCTCAGGACAGAAAGACATGGCTGACGTGTGAAGGAGCCAGGAGAGCGTGGCCCGGTTGGGCAACCCTCTAGTCTTAGTAAGTAATAACTCAGGGTTATTGACAGGAGATGGATTAACCACAAGGATTAACCATTAGGCAGTTGCCCAGTTATTGAGGTGTTTAAGGCATATCAAAATATAAAGACTTCGCATGTGTGCCTCATTTGGGAATGTAAACCATTGGGGTGGGTAGTGAACCTGCTGCCAGAATTTATTTCTTAAAATAATTATTTTAGCAGTGGTGGTTTGAATATGCTTGGCCCATCAGAAATGGCACTGTTAGGAGGTGTGGCCTTGTTGGAGGAAGGGTGTCACTGTGTGGTAATCTTTGAGACCCTCCTCCTAGCTGCCTGGAAGCTAGTCTTCTACTGTCTGCCTTCAGAACAAGATGCAGAACTCTTAGCTCCTCCAGGGCCATGCCTGCCTGCACACTGCCATGATGGACTGATCCTCTGAATCTGTAAGCCAGCCCCAATTAAATGTTGTTCTTTGTAAGAGTTGATTTGGTCATGGTGTCTCTTCACAGCAGTTAAATCCTAAGACAGTGGGTATAGGTGCTTTGCTCCCAGGTCTCAGGATCAGAGTTGAATCTCTGGTCCCCATATTGTAAAGTGACCTCCACACTTGCACCATGACACATGTACCCCATATATACACATACATGAAAATAAAGAAATGTAATAAAATAAAAGCATAAATGAGCCTAAGAGGAGTGTGTGGTGGTTCACTGATAATTCCAACACTCAGGAGGCTGAGGCAGAAATATTGCTGTGAGTTCAGGACCAGTCTGGGCTATGTAATATTTTCAGGCCACCCTGGACTACAATGTAGGCGCCTGTGTTTAAAAATCATCATTTTCAGGACTGGAGAGATGGCTAAGCATTTAAGAGCACTGACTACTCTTCTGAAGGTCCTGAGTTCAAATTCCAGCAACTACATGGTGGCTCACAACCATCTGTAATGAGATCTGACGCCCTCTTCTGAGGTATCTGAAGACAGCAACAGTGTGCTTACATATAATAAATAAATCTTTGGGCCAGAGTGAGCAGGGCCAGAGTGAACAGGGCCAGAGAAAGAAGGGGGAAAAAAGTGTCTGAAGACAGCTACAGTGTGCTTACATATGATAAATAAATAAATCTTTTAAAAAAATAAAATCATCATTGTCACCGTCATCAACAATAACTACAGAAATTCCAAGAGTATTTGTTTCTTTGAACTAGCTGTATAAATGTTCTCCCTTCAGTTAGCCAAATCTGGAAATAATACAGCACTTTATACTATCTGCGTAGTTGAGTGTGGTGGCTCATGCTTTTAAACCCAAAACTCAGGAAGCAGAGGTAGATGACTCTCTGTGAGTTCAAGGCCAGCCTAGTCTACATGATGAGTTTCAAGATGGCAAAGGTTACATTGTAGTGAGACCCTGTCTCAAAAACCAACCAAACAAACAAAAAAAACAAAAAAGGAAAAGAAAAGAAAAAGAAAAGACTATATGCTTACTTCATTTCTACATGAGAAAATATGGTTTAAAAACATCAGAGAGCCTGTTCTTCTACTCAATAGTCAATGGTCCTTTATACATCAACTTCCTATATAAATAAATAAAATATTTGGGGACCATAATGGCCCAAGGTTACAGCGGAAGGGTGAAGGGAGCTTCAATCCTGGATACTCCAAACATGAGGATGGCAGGAGTTGGCTACTTTCATCCTCCCAACCTGGCACCATAAAGCCTGCTTCCCCACCACCAACCCTAGTAAGAATTTGTTACCCTGACAGTTATTAGGCCTCACTCCTTGTTTGAATGCCCCACTACGCTGGCACCAATTTGTTTTAGTCAGGGTTTCTATCCCTGCATAAAACATCATGACCAAGAAGCAAGTTGGGGAAAAAAGGGTTTATTCAGCTTACACTTCCACATTGCTGTTCATCACCAAAGGAAGTCAGGACTGGAACTCGCACAGGGTAGGAACCTGGAGGCGGGAACTGATGCAGAGGTCATGGAGAGGTGCTGCTTACTGGATTTCTTCCCCTGGCTTGCTCAGCTTGCTTTATTGTAGAACCCAGGACTACCAGCGGAGAGATAGCACCACCCTCAATGTTCCCTACCCCCCTTGATCACTAATTGAGAAAATGCCTTACAGCTGGATCTCACGGAGGCATTTCCTCAAGGGAGGCTTCCTTCACTGTGATAACTCCAGCTTGTGTCAAGTTGATACACAAAAACAGCCTTGTAAGGTTTCTTCTGACCCTCAGACCCTTCAACCCCTGAGTATGCAGATGAAGCATCCTCCAACAGCCCTGTCAGTGGTGCACAGCCACACAAACCTTGCCCCAAAGATACTGGCAACCTCCCCAGGGGCATAAATATCCCTTTTGCCCTTCTAATAAAGGAAACAATTTTCCGAAGCTGTTCCCAGGTGTGTTTATTGCTTGCAAACTCATTGTCAACCGAGATTTTGTACTGTACTCACCCAGACCTAGCTAAGCTTCCCCTCCCTCCAGCCCATCTGTTGGCCTGGCTATCTGAGGGAAAAGCCATGAGGTAACAAAATATCTGAACCTATTTCTACCATCTAAGAAGGAAATACTTATATATTTTCAAGTGCGTATGTGTGGAAGAGGTGGGGTTGGGGCCCGGGGTCCTGCAGAGGCCAACAGTAAATGGTATCAGATTTTCCTGAAGCTGGAGTTACAGAGAGTTATAATCCTCCGATGTGGATGCTGGGACTCTGTCCTGGCTAATTTTATGTCAACATGATGCAAGCTAGAATCATTTCAGAGGAGGAAACCTCAGTTGAAAAATGCTTCCATGAGATCTGGCTATAGGCAAGATCTATGGGGCATTTTTTAAATTAGCAATGATGTGGAGAAGCCACCATAGGTGATCCTGAGCTCTATAACAAAGCAGGCTGAGCAAGTCACAGGAGCAAACCAGTAAGTGGTAGCTCTCCATGGCCTCTGCACCAGCTCCTACCTCCAAGTTCCTGCCCAGTTTGACTTTTTTGCCTTGGATTCCTTTAATAGATATTGTAGCTTGTAGTTTTTTTCTACCCCACTTTAATGCCTCAAAGGGGCGGTGTTACCAGCTGCCAGCCTGTGTACTCTTGGATCCACAGATGAAAGACACACACACATTAGCTCATTTTTAACCTGCCGTACTGGCTCAATGGCTGGGCTTTTCTAAGCCTCCCGTGGCTAGCACACCCTTACCTTTTCTCCCAGCTCAACACCTCTAAACCTTCCCCAACATAGTTGCCTGGTTACCGTCTGTGAAGCCCATTGGTTTTGCTGCCCAAGACACTCTCAGGCTGCCCTTCCATGGGCTGCTCTCCCTTTCTGTCTATATTTTGGAAGTTCTCCCCTGCAGCTGTGAGTCTGTTCCACCTTTCTCCTCCAAGTATCTCAATCTCCCCATCCTGTCCTCTCCTCTCCCATAGCCTTTGGGAACCTGGAAGTCTCACCTCTTTTTTCCATCCAGCCATTAGCTGCTGGCATCTTTATTGATCAATCAAGAACCAATTGGGGACAAGGACCTTAGTATATGGACATGCAGATTCCCGATCAAAGCATCAGAACCACTCTTCTATAAGATATAATTCAGGATATGTAAGTCAAATAAACCTTTCCTCCTCAAGTTGCTCTTGGTCATGGGTTTTATCACAGTAAAGAAGTAACTAAAACAGACTTGAGTTCAGATTCTCTGCAACATCAGTGAATGCTCTTAACTGCTGAGTCATCTCTTAGGAATCATTTTTTTTTTAAAGATTTATTTATTTTATGTTTATGAGTACACTGTAGTTGTGAACCTTCATGTGGTTGTTGGAAATTGAATTTAGGACCTCTGCTCACTCTGGTCAGCCTTGCTCATTTATTATTATAAATGAGTACTCTGTAGCTGTCTTCAGACAAACCAGAAGAGGGAGTCAGATCTTATTATGGATGGTTATGAGCCACCATGTGGTTGCTGGAGTTTGAACTCTGGATCTTCAGAAGAGTAGGCAGTGCTCTTACCCGCTGAGCCATCTTGCCAGCCCAGGAATCATTTTTAATAATATACTTTGTAGCATTTATCTGAACTTCATTACCAAAATCTCATCCCTAAGAAATGTGCAAAAGGGTAAAATCTATTTGAATTGGGAAGAGCTTTTGCTTTGATATTACCCCACTATCACAGCTATGACCCTCTGTAAGGACCCAGTGAAAGCTTAGTAAACTTGTAATTAAAAAGCATCTGTTTCTTGCTCATGCATCTTTGGGTCCATTCATGGTGCTCTAGACTGGACCCACTTGGCCTTGGCTCCAAGCTGTAGTCATGGTTCAGGTGTGTGCCTTGGCTTTCTTATCTGCCTTGGACCCACAAACTGTCCTCTTGGCAAAAAGTGGAAGATCAAAGACCAAGCCTGATTACTCATTTCAAGCCTTTACTTTTAAGCTCTCTTATTTTCATCTGCCAAAGGTAGTCATATGAAGAAGTACAGGTGTCTTAGTCAGGGTTTCTATTCCTCCACAAACATCATGACCAAGAAGCAAGTTGGTGAGGAAAGAGTTTCTTCAGCTTACACTACCATGTTGCTATTCATCAGGGACTGGAACTCAAGCAGGTCAGGAAGCAGGAGCTGATGCAGAGGCCATGGAGGGATGTTTCTTACTGGCTTGCTTCCCCTGGCTTGCTCAGCCTGCTCTCTTATAGAACCCAAGGCTACCAGCCCAGGGATGGCACCACCCACAAGGGGCCTTTCCCTCTAGGTCACTAATTGAGAAAATGCCTTACAGCTGGATCTCATGGAGGCATTTCATCCACTGAAGCTCCTTTCTCTATGATAACTCCAGCTGTGTCACGTTGACACAAAACCAGCCAGTACAACAGGTTAAGGGATAGAAAAGTACACTCCCAATTCAAGGTCATGCAAACATATAAATATAATAACTGGAGAATGTGTTAATTACCTTTCTTGTTGCTGTGACATAAAGCATCTTAAGGAAGAAAGGGCTTACTTGACTTGCAGTTCTAGGATATACAGTCCATCATGGTGGGGAAAGCATGGCAGCAGAGATAGCACTGGGAAGTACTCTGCACACTACTGGAGGAGAAAGGTAGTCATCAAGGTCACTCAGCTTTGTAGCCTTACGATCAGTAAAGCATTCTAGTGCATTAGTGGTAACAATGTTATGGGAATAGCCAATCACTTTCTGGTTAGATTTAAAGCCTACTCCATGATAGGGAACACAGAACTGACCTAACTAAAATGACTAAGAGCCTTTGACTAGACAGGTCACAGGCCTGCAGGAAAACCTACTGTTGTTCTGCTAAAAAATAAAAACCCAAAAAAACAAAAAACAAAACAAAACAAAAACCCATAGCAATAAAATAACTCCTGAAGACAGACTGTCATACCCACAGATCAGTGCCTTGTCCAGCTCTTGTAGAATCCAAAATAAATTCAAGACCACCCAGCCCCTTCCCCTTTGAAGAGACTTTCCAAACTGTATAGTTTTAGCAGTCAAAATGACCAGACCAAGTCTACGGCTGCCAAAACAAGATTAGCTGTTCTCAGAAAAATAACCATAACAAAAATAACGGCTCTCAGAAAAATTCCCCTACCCCACCCCGTACTGAATTCTGAGAAAACCCACAAACTACCCCGACCTTGCTGCCAGAATTCCCCATGACAACTAAGTTTTAAAATATACCGCTGCTTTGCTGACCAATTATAATGTGGCTGGTTAACCCACCACAAAAAGAATATAAAAGAGCTGTGCTTTTTAAATTCAGGGTTGACTCTTTCTGCATGCAAGGCTGAGCAACCCCATGTGTGTCAGAACAATAAACCTCTTGCCATTGCAGTGATCTATTGTCAAGTTGTGTTTTGGGGGTCGTTCACCCAATACTAAGGCCTTAAGGTCTTACATTGGAGGCCCCAGCGAGATCACTCTTCTCCAGAACCACAATTGGTGAAAAGATCAAAGGTACGCTTGAGCAGGTCTGTGTTACTTTCTGTTTCGTGTTGTCTGCATCTGCTGTCTGTATTTGTTGTTTGTGAGGCTGTTTTGGTTCTGGGAGGGGACCAATCAGTCTCAGGTTCCTGGGGTCTTCTCGTGAGAGAGCCCCATCTGGGTGGTCATTGTGATGTGCATCAGATGTGCCGAGACATCACGGGCCATGGGAAACTGGAGGACACTCCAGATTCATGCTGGGAGGTTGGATCATAGGCGGTCCTTCTCAGCCCAGCAGTAGCTAGGAGTCAGCTACCGCCTGGTATGGATAGTATCAGGCTTCTGTGGGGATTACATCTAGAACTCCCTAGGCTGGTTTTGTCTTGTTTGATGTCTGTGGCATTACTGTGATGCTTTATCTTTACGAGATGATGGGACAGACAACTTCTACCCCCTTAACTATTACCCTTGACCACTGGGCAGACATAAAAGCTAGAGCACACAATTTGTTTGTTGAAGTTAAAAAAGGAAAGTGGCAGACTGTGCGCTTCGCTTCTGAGTGGCCCTCCTTTCAGACTGGATGGCTGCCTGAGGGGTCCTTCCTTTTAGATAAGATTTTAGAGGTTAAAGAGAAGATTTTCCTGGGACCGGGAGGAGACCCGGACCAGGTTCCTTATATTTTTGTCTGGGAAGACTTGGTCCTTTCACCCCCATCATGGGTTTGCCCTTTGGTTTCACTTTCAGATCCAGGCCTGTTGAGAGTATGTGCTGTGAAAGCTGAGACGGAGAAGAAGACTGTCCTGCCCTCCGGATATGCAGACCTACTTCTTTTAGATCCTCCTCCTCCTCCTTGTTTTGTTTGTTTGTTTGTTTGTTTGTTTTGTTTTGATTATTCGAAACAGAGTTTCTCTGTGTAGCCCTGGCTGTCCTGGAACTCTGTAGACCAGGCTGGCCTCAAACTCAGAAATCCACCTGCCTCTGCCTCCTGAATGCTTGGATTAAAGGCGTGTGCCATCACTGCCCCCAGTGCTGGCCCCGTAGGGAGGGGCACCTTCCCCAGAGCCCATGGCACCTTTGGCTCCACTGGCACAGGCTCCCCAGGGGTTGGAAACAGGAGCAACTGGGAACCAGGGCCCAGCAGCTGGGACACAAAGCAGGCGGGCAGATACCTCTGATGCCCCCATTTTTACCCCTCTGGGCCTAAGGCATCCCAGATGACCAAGGCAACCAACCTCTCCAGTATTGGTCATTTTCCTTAGCCAATCTCTATAATTTGAAAACTCATACACCCCCCCCCCTTTCTCTGAAAACCTCCAGGCTTTGACTAATCTTGTGGATTCTCCTCTCTTCTCCCACCAACTGGCTTGGGTTGACTGCCAACAGCTGCTGTAAACTCTCTTCACAACGGAGGAGAAGTAGTGGATCCTTCTTGAGGCTAGGAAGAATGTGCCCGGACCAGATGGGAGACCTTCTTTTTTGCCCAATGAGATAGATGCTGGGTTTCCCCTTACTAGGTCTTCATGGAACTACAACTCTCCTAAAGATAGGGAGAACCTGAAGGTTTACCACCAGACTCTAATGGCGGGTTTCCGAGGGGCAGCACAATGCCCCACCAATTTGGCCAAGGTAAGGGAAACGGTCCAGAGCTCAACAGAAGCTCCCTTACCATTCCTTGTGCGCTTGATGGAGACGTTCCACCAGTTTACAGCCTATGACCCTACAGCAGAAAAACATAAGGCTACTGTTACTGTAGCCTTTATAGATCAGTCCACCAAAGATATTAAGAGGAAATTGCAGAAGTTAGAAGGGTTACAAGATAAGTCGTTGAGGGAACTTGTGCAAGTAGCTGAAAAAGTGTTCTATAATACAGAGACAGAGGAGAAGAAAGAAGAGAGAAGGCAGAAAGAACAGGAAGCTAGGGAGCTGAAGAGAGACAAGATACAGGAAAGAAATTTTCATAGAATCCTGGCCACCATAGTGAAAGAAGCTAGAGAGTCTCAAGAATCTACTAAGATAGTACCTGGCAACAGAAGAGAACCCCTGGTTAAAGACCAGTGTGCGTACTGCAAAGAAAAAGGACATTGGCCAAGAGAATGCCCCAATAGGCCAAAGAAAAAGAGAGCCCCACACCCCCAAGGTATTGGTGGTGCAGGAAGAAGACAGTGATTAGTGGTGATGGGGTTCAAACCCCCTCTCCAAACCTAGGGTAACTCTCAGAGTAGAGGGGAAACTCACCTGCTTCTTGGTGGATACAAGAACACAACACTCGGTCTTACTACAAACTGATGGACCCCATCTCCCAAAAGATGGGTCCAAGGGGCTACTGGGAGTAAACAATATCTATGGACTACCCAAAGAACAGTGGACCTGGGCGTGGGCCAGGTATCCCACTCGTTCCTTGTTGTACCAGAATGTCCCTACTCACTGTTGGGATGAGATCTTCTCACCAAATTGGGGGCCCAAATCCACTTTCTCCTGAAGGGCCTGTGGTTAAAGGTCAGAAAGGAGAGCCTATACAAGTCCTGACTGTTAAACTAGAAGATGAGTATAAACTCTATGAGCACATAAAACCCCAAAATAGAGAAATGAAAAAGTGGCTCTGGGAGTTCCTGGAAGCCTGAGCAGAGACGATGGGCATGGGGAGGGCCAAGTATCGGCCCCCCATCCATGTAAAACTTAAAGCCCAGGCCTCCCCCATAATGGTCTGACAGTAGTACCCTATGCCTAAAGAGGCTCAAAATAGGATAAGACATCATATCCAGTGCCTCCTCCAGTTGGGCATTCTGAGAAGTGTCAAACTGCCTGGAATACCTCTCTCCTTCCTGTGCAAAAACCAGGGACTGATGACTACCATCTGGTTCAGGATCTGAGAGAGGTAAATAACGGGGTAGCTGACTTGCATCCAACAGTACCCAACCCCTACAATCTCTTGAGCACCCTGTCAGTAGAACAGGTTTGGTACATGGTATTAGATCTTAAAGATGCTTTCTTCTGTCTGACTCTGACCCCCACCCCCACCCCAGCCAAGAGTACTTCACTTTTGAGTGGAAAGATTCTAAGATGGGAACAACTGGACAGCTGACATGGACTCACCTGCCTCAAGGATTTAAAACTCTCCTACCATCTTTAATGAAGCCTTACATCAGGATCTGGCTGCATTCAGAGCCTCCAACCTGCAGGTAACCCTCTTGCAGTATGTGGATGACCTTCTGCTAGTCACATCCAGCAGAGAACTGTGCCTACAAAGAACCTGACGCCTGCTTGCAGAGCTTGGGAAATTCGGGTATTGAATAACGGCCAAGAAAGCCCAAATCTGCCAGAAACAGGTCAGTTACTTGGGTTACCTGATAAAACAGGGGCAACTGTGGCTCTCTGAAGCTAGAAAAGAGACTGTGTTTCATATTCCTCCACCAACCAGTTCAAGACAAGTTAGAGAGTTCCTGGGCACTGTGGGCTTTTGTAGACTGTGGATTCCAGGCTTTGCTAAATTAACAGCCCCACTTTACCCCCTCAGAAGAGACAAACAACCCTTGTTATGGGGAAATAACACCAGGCCTTCGATGCCATTAAGACTGCCCTAATGTTGGCTCCAGCTTTGGGCCTCCTGGATGTGACTAAGCCCTTCCATCTATTTGTGGTTGAGAACAAAGGTATTGCCAAAGGGGTTCTAACTCAGAGATTGGGGCCCTGGAAAAGACCTGTGGCATACCTATCTAAAAAATTAGACCCTGTGGCTGCAGGATGGCCTGCTTGCCTTTGTATAGTGACTGCTGTGGCGTTACTGGTCTAGGATGCAGATAAATTGACTCTGGGACAGAACTTGGTGATCTCAGTGCTGCTTGCCCTAGAAAGTGTGGTTCATCAACCTCCTGATCGATGGTTGACTAATGCTCACATGGCACATTATCAGATTCTGTTGCTCAACTCTGATAGACTAACATTCACCCAGCCTGCCAGCCTGAGCCCTGCCACACTGCTATCAGATCCAGACCTAGAGCCTCCCATCCATGACTGTAAGCAGGTAATAGCAGAGACCCACGGCTGGCGTAAAGACCTTTCGGACCTGCCTCTCCCAGATGCTGAAATCACATGGTTTACAGATGGGAGCGGTTTTATAGAGGGAAGACTGTGAAAAGCAGGAGCAGCAGTGGTTGATGGGCATGGTGTTATATGGGCACAGGCTTTGCCTGAGGAAATGTCTGCTCAGAAGGCTGAACGTGTTGCACTCACAAAAGCATTAGAATTGGCCAAGGACAAGAAGGTCAGTATCTACACTGACAGCAGGTATGCCTTCGCCACTGCACATGTGCATGACATGATCTATCAGCAGCAAGGCCTCCTGACTTCAGGGAGCAAAGAAATTAAAAATAAGCCTGAAATCTTGGCACTGTTTGAGGCTCTGATGAAACTTGCCAATGTAAGAATCATTCTTTCCCCGGGACATCAGAAAGGAAACTCCCTAGTGGCTCAAGGAACTAACCAGGCAGATCAAGACGCTCGGGCTGTAGCCACAGGAACTGTGCCCATGATGGTATTAAAGGGCCCTAGCATAACAGATCCAAAGTTCAAATATAGGGTTGAAGACCTAGCACTCATAACCAAAACCTCAACAATTGGTTTAATGGAAACAAACAAACAAACAAACAAAAAAATGGGTGTTTGGCTTACACCTGAGGAAAAGAAAATCTTACCCCAAGAAGCAGCTTAGGCAGTGATTAAGCAAAAGCATCAGAGGATCCACTTGGGGTGAGTAAACTAATTCAAACCGTTTCAAAGACTAAATATTATGTTCCAGGACTAAAACATCTGGTAGAACAAATTATACATGACTGTGTACCATGCCAAAAAGTCAATGTTTGTAGAAGCAAAGTTGACCCTGGGAAAAGACTCTGTGGAGATTGACCTGGGGCCTACTGGGAAGTAGATTTCTCTGAGGTAAAACCAGGAAAAAAATGGTTATAAGTACCTCCTAGTGTCTGTAGATACTTTTTCAGGATGGGTAGAAGCCTTTCCCACCAACAGGAGACAGTGTTGGTAGTCATTAAGAAGATACTGGAAGAAATCTTCCCCCAATTTAGGGTACCCAAGGTAATCGGGTCAGACAATGGCCGGGCCTTCGTGGTCAAGGTAAGTCAGTGGGTGGCCAGGTATCTAGAGGTCAATTGGAAATTAGATTGCATATACAGATCTCAAAGTTCAGGACAGGTAGAGAGGATGAATAGGACTTTAAGTGAGACCCTGACTAAATTGACCATGGAGACGGGCGCTGACTGGGTGCTGCTCCTTCCCTTGGCTCTTTTCCAAGTTAGAAATACCCCTTCCCTTTTCATCCTGACTCCTTTTGAGATTCTGTTTGGGGCTCCTGCACCCCTGATGGTGTTGGGAGATGTGCTTGAACGCGCATGTCATAATAATAGTGACTTATATGCTAGGTTAAAGGGACTACAGCTGGTACAAAAAGAAGTGCTGTCACAGCTAGCAGCTGCCTATGAGCCAGGGACTCCTGAGATGTTCCAGGTCAGAGACTCAGTCTATATGAGGCGAGCCTCACTGGAAAGGACCATACCCGGTGCTGCTGACCATCCCAGCAGCTATCAAGGTGGATGGAATAGCTGCCTGGATCCACGCATCCCACGTGAAGAAAGCCATCCAGTAAAGGGAAAAGGACAACATACAGAACTGGGCAGTTCAGACCACTGAGAACCCCTTAAAGTTAAAAGTTGTCAGGAGATCTGAAAATGAGACTCCTCCTCCTGACAATGGTACTGTATCTTAGTTCTCTTCTCTTATGCTCATCTAGTGACAGACCTCACCAGCTGTGTAACTTAATCTGGATGGTGATAAATCAAGCAGGTGATACGGTATGGAGTATATACAAGGTTACTATACCCGATCAATGGTGGCCAGACCGGTTCCCTGACCTCTGTAAACTAACTGCAGGGGCCTCAGGATGGGACCTGGAAGGATATTCTAATATACAGAGGGTTCCCCAAACCTGCATGCCACTATGGGACCAGTCCATTATGAGGCACTTTCACAGGGGTAGCTGTGAGGAACACTGGAAAAAGTTGCTCCAGAAACAGGAGTTCCATGTTTGCTCTGGGTCCCATCGAGCGAGGTCCCTCAATTCTAAGTGTGGGGGTCTTAATGACTATTATGGCTAAAATTGGGGTTGTGAGACTTCAGGATTAGCATATAGGAATCCTGAGTTGAGCTGGGACTATATCAAGGTAGCCGCTAATTATACTCTCCTAGACTGGTATAAGATACCGGAGGAAGAGTGTGAATGGGATTGGTGTCACCCGCTTCGTATTTCCTTCACTGAGCAAGGGAAAAGGGCTACAAATTGGGTAAGAGGGTATGACTGGGGCCTCAGACTTTATATTGATGGATACGATATTTACCATCAAGCTTAAAATAGAAACCCCCTATATTCTATTGGGTCCAAACTTAGCCCTAAGCCCTCCCCATTCACCTCCAATTCCCCAGCGTCCCTCTCCTCAGATTAGGCCTAAACTCGATGCAGAGACCATTACACCAACTATGGATCCCTTAACATCCCATGAGGGCTTAAAGGCCACACCCACACAGCCTCTACAATCAGATTTGAGTGCCAACACACTGCTCGACATGTTGACTAATGCCTTCAGGGTACTCAATGCTGCAAACCCTGAAGTAACTGAAAGGTGTTGGCTATGCTATGATGTAGCACCCCCTTATTATGAAGGTATTGCGTACGTCAGTACTCCTAATATTTCTTCAGAAGCCTCTCATTGCAGATGGAGACAAGTACGCCTAACCCTCTCAGCTGTCACTGATGAAGGCCTTTGTGTAGGTCAGGTTCCACAAATCCATCAGCACCTGTGTAATACCTCATACCCTTTGAAAAAGAACTGGATACCTCCTCCCACCTCTAGATGGCTGGTGGGCCTGTGCCTCAGGATGGCAACCTGTATAAGTTTAGAGATCCTGAATAATGACCATGACTTTTGCATTTTGGTTCAGATAGTGCCTAGATACCACCCTTATGAAGATGTATTAGACTGCTGGGATCCTGATGTTAGAGACTTGGTAAGACACAAAGAGAGCTGGGAATTACCCTGGCAGTCATCCTGGGACTAGGATTAGGGACTGCAGAGGCAGCTACAGGGACATCTGCCATTGTCCTGCAACATAAGGCTTATGGAGAGCTAAGAAATGACATTGATTTAGATGTAGAAAGAATAGAAAAATATCTAGCTGACCTTCAAGAATCGCTAACCTCCCTCTCAGAGGTGGTCCTTCAAAATAGAGGGGGGTTAGACCTGCTGTTTCTTAAAGAAGGAGGCCTGTGTGCTGCACTAAAAGAAGAATGCTGTTTTTACATAGATCACTCAGGAAGAGTTAAAAGTAATTTAGCTAAGATTAGAGAAGGTCTGGAACAAAGAAAGAGAGAAATAGCTCAAGACATAAGTTGGTTTGAGACCTGGTTCAATTCTTCTCTGTGGTTCACAACACTGATCTCTACTTTTTCAGGACCACTGATCATACTCCTGGTATTGCTTACCTTTGGCCCCTGCATTTTAAATCACTTGATTGCTTTTATTAAGAAACGTATTAGTACGGTGCAGATAATGATATTAAGACAGCAATATAGGCCTATTACTAGTAATGAAACAGAGTTATGATTTCAAGATTAAAACCATGCCAAAAGAAAGGGGGGAATGTAGAATCCAAAATAAGTTCAAGACCACCCAGCCTTCCCCTTTGAAGGGACTTTCCAAACTGTATAGTTTTAGCAGTCAAAATGACCAGACCAAGTCTACAGCTGCCAAAACAAGATTAGCTGTTCTCAGAAAAATAACCATAACAAAAATAACAGCTCTTAGAAAAATTCCCCCACCCTGCTCCGCACTGAATTCCAGAAAAAACATGAACTACCCTGACCTTGCTGCCGGAATTCCCCATGACCACTAAGTTTAAAAATATACTGCTGCTTTGCTGACCAATTATAATGTGGCTGGTCAACCCATCAAAAAAGAGTATAAAAGGGCTGTGCTTTTTGAGCTCGGGGTGACTCTCCCTGCGTGTGAGTCTAAGCAACCCCACGTGTGTCAGAACAATAAACCTCTTGCCATTGCAACGACCTATCATCAAGTTGTGTTTGGGGGAAGTTGTGTTCGGGGGGGGGTCGTGCACTCAATACTAAGGCCTTAGGATCTTACACCCTCAGTCAGAGGAACTTCTTCTTACCCTAGCCAGGAACTAATGCAGACCCAACTGAACAAAGCAGAGACTTGGGCATGCTCAGGCCTAAATGCAATCTTCATCAAACCCCTCCCCACAAGGCTCAGGAAACTTGTAGAAGAGGAGGCAGAAAGATTGTAAGACAAGAGGTGATGTATGACTCCAAGGAAAAAGTTCTTCCAGACACAACCTAACTGGTGCACATATAAACTCACAAAGACTGTGCACAAGACCTGTACAGGTTCAAGCCAGATGGGGTTCCAGGGCTGAGAGGACATGGGTTCCCACTCATGTCCAAGAACCTATCTGTAATGGATACCAACTGCAAAGTTTTCTCCAATGGACTCTCACTGGGTGTGTCAACTACACTTCAGGGAAGGCCCCATTCCCAGGAGTAGTTTGGCCAATAAAAAATGAGATCAATGGTATTTTGCTTTCTTTAGGCTTTTTTCTGTCTTAGTCTTTTGTTTGTTTTGATTTTTTTTTCAGAGTTTTTTTTTCTGGTTTGTGTAGGTGTGGTGTGTGTGTGTGTGTATGTGTGTTGTTGTTGTTGTTTCAGTTTCTTTTTTATTTTTCTTTTCTTTTTTTTTTTTTGAATGTGAGAAATAGGACAGGAGGTGGGAAAGATCTGGAAGGACTTGTGAGAGAACTTAGCCAAAGCATATTATATGAAAAAAATGTAAACTAAAAAACTCCATAGACATGCCCTCTGGTCATTCTGAAGGAAGCAAGTCCTCCACTGAGGGACCTTTTTCCTAGGTGACACTAGTTTGTGTCACATTGATTAAAACTAACCAGCACAGAGATATTATATAATTTTTGACATTAATGTACTTGTTTTAAAGCACATTAGGTTTAGAAAAAAAACTGAACAGCACACAATCCTCATATCCTTCTCTTCCTGACCACAGGCCTTTTTCATTTCAATAGGAACCTTTTTGCTAAAATGTTGGAGCCAATCCTATTTTCTTTCCCTCTCAAATATTCTCACTAGAATCCTCCCTCCCTTTCTTTTCCTTTCCCTCTCTTCCTTTCCCTAGCGCATGTGAGTGCGTGCGCGCGCACACACACACAGTTGACTAAGAAAATTAAGAAGAGAAATTCAACTTGGAACCCATCAACATGATTAATACCTCTGCTCTCTGAGATTTCCTTTAATAATCTATAAATTTTGTCATTTGTTTTCCCATCCAGGAAATGTGGTACTGTTTATGTGGGACCCCAGGGCAGAAAGAATCGATTCTGCTCTTAAGTAGAAAAGATTATCTCATTATGCCAACAAGCCATCTGCAGCTATGACCTCCAGCGACCTCCTTTGTTATTTCTTAAATGTCAAGTGATTTAGTAGGTCTCAACTCAGAGTGAGATTGTAGACTCTAGTGCTTGAATTGAGTACAACCAGTTGTACATTTCATGTCAAAAGGTTTAAAAATTTGGTTTACTCATTATTAGAGCAAGTTCATTATTAGACTAGTATTTTGGCATCCCCCTTTTGACTCCCTCTTGCTTGTTCTGATTTTTTTTTCTATATTTCATTTATTTGTGTCAACTTTAGTACTGATTCTTTTTCTTATAACTTGTTACTTAAAGGCCACTGGAGCCAGTTTTCAATGATGCAAATAAACTGTTAACTCTTCTTCAGAAGGCCCAGTTGTTTCTGAAAGACTGTTCCATACATTTTCATTTAGCGTGTGTGTGTGTGTGTGTGTGTGTGTGTGTGTGTGTGTGTGTGAATGGGCACTGTGTCCCATGGCACATGCATGGAGGTCAGAGGGCAACCTGCAGGAGTCAGTGTTCTCTGTCCACTGTGTAGGATAAGGGATTGAACTCCGATTATCAGGCGTGGCAGCAATCCACAGAACCTGCTGAGCCATTTCACAAACCCCACCCCACCCCTCCACACCCCACCCATGGGGGGGGGGAGCAATTCTCAGTGGTGTGTGATCTCCTTGCTTGTATATCTGGGGCAAAGCATTGATCTTAGCTAAGTCTGTTTGTTTTTACATCTACACATTCTGTCCATGCATACATCGTTGGTGGGACTGGGAATGTGCAAGAGCAGAGCTTGTGGATTTGTGAGGAAGTGCTTTCCAATGCTTGTAGACTCATTCCTGTGGCCAATCTCCGGCTGCTGCTATCTGCTGGAATTACCTCTTGGGTTATTTAGTTTCTTCAAAAAGTACCACATCAGTGTCTTGTGTCTGGGGCAAAGATTGTGGGCAAATCCTAGCTGCTGCCATTCTCAGAGCTGAAGGACAACAGACAGAGGGATTTCTGTTAGCTGTGTCAATCGGTGCTGTGGCTCCTGAAGGGGCAGCTTTGAAAAGGACTTTTAAAACAAAAATATTTAAATTAGGCATATCAAAACCCGAAGCCCTGCTCCTGAAACCCCCCTTTCCCGTTTCCTGTACATTCCCATGAGTGGCTTCATCCTTCTAGCTGCTCAGAATAAACCGGGCACAGCCCTATTCCTCTCTCCTTCCCCGCAGAGTTTCTCAGCGCCATCAGCAAATCATGGCTCTGGCTACCTAAATGCACCTTCTTTCTATCTGGTGCAAACCACCTCACTTTCGTCTGTTGCGAACGGTTCCACTATAGTTGCTTTTTGACTCTGCTGCCCGTGAAACAAATGTAGTTTACCTGCTTCCATGGTTAGCCATTGCTTACGTTTGTGTCTTGCTGTCACAACTTTGTTCTAGACTGATCATTACTCTTCTGGCATGAAACACCCGTTATTAGAAGTCAGTGCTCCCCTGGCCTACCTTCAGCGACTAAGCACCAGCAGCTATGGCATTGTAGGACCCCCATTTTCAGGGACGCCCCCCCCAAGACACGGGAGTCAGGATTTCCCAGGAAACACGAGAGGCCTTCTTGTGGTAAAAGCATGAGGTAGTTTAATGGCGGAGCTCCGGGCCAGCAGGTACCTCATGCAGGAGGCAGAGGTGCCGACCTCGTGGCTTGAAAGCTAGGGGTTTTTATAGGGGGAGGGGGAGGGGCTAGCAAGAATTGGCGTGGTTACCCGTGATTGGCTCATTTAAACATACGCATTTGCAGGATGGTACGTGCAAAGGCAGGAATGCTAGGAGACCTGAGGGGCGGGTCAGCGGAACATTTGGTTCAGCCCAGGAATGTTCCAACAATGGCCTGCCTGGGCGTGCCCAGGCTTGTCTCACTGTGCTCTCCNCCTCAGGCTTNCAAGCTTACAAACAACTATTTCTCTGGACATAAGTTGCATGAATCCCAGGCCTTAAATTTCACTTTAAATTTCATTTCCCTTCAGCATCACCAGTTGCTAACCAGGTAGAAGGTTCTCTGCCACCACAGACTGCTCGCTCTCTGTCTCTGTCTCTGTCTCTCTCTCTCTCTCTTTCTCTCTCTGTGTGTGTCTTTCTGTCAGTCTATCTCTGTTGGTGTCTGTCTGTGTCTCTCTGTGTCTCTGTCTCTCTGTCTCTCTCTCCCATGTCCCCACTCTGAGAAGGTCTTTTGCTCCCACCTCCAATAAATCACTTGTGTTACGATTGATGCGTGCTGTGAACTCTGGCCCACCAAGGTACTCCACCAAAAAAATTCCAACACCCACGAACTTTCTTCCTGTTCAATTATAACTTGGATATTTTTATTAAGGTAATAGGAAGCTGACCCACACCCTCCAAAATGCCTTCCACGGGACCTTCCACGGGTGTTATGACACCTGGTTTCTAAGTAAGATGTCAACCCCCTAGAAGAACAATGTTTGGAGGTGCACAGGGTTTCTTCTCCCTTCGGTCTCCCTGTGTGTGGCGTATCAGGCAGAGCTCTGGCCTTATGTACATACAGGCCCACTGCTCTCTGGTTCTCTTGGCTGGCTCTCCCTCCTCCCTCCCGGGTCCTCTGTCATGGACAGAGCAGTAGCTCATTCCTGCCCTTTGTCAGTTCTTCTTTGCCTCACCAAGGTCTGGTTGTACTGTCGGCTCTCCGTGCCATTTTTTGGAAGTTCCTCCACATTGAATTTCTTCTATCAAAAACCTCAGTTCTGTTTTCCTGGCTGGATGGCGACAGATATGGCTGTCTTTCAGTCCCGGCCATATGTTTCTGCTGACTGCTCTGGCTTCTGCAGCACTGCCGTTCCTCCAGCACATGGCTGGTGTTTGCTTGCTTACACATCTACCCTGGGGGCTTAAAATCAATCTCTACCTTCTATGAAAGTAGAATCATTTTAGAATCTCACTCTAAGTATTTTGTTTTCAAAACCAGAAACAAAAGTTTCTGTTTTGAAAAAGCTCTCTAGAAAACATTGCCTCTTTGCCCCTACTGGATAAGATGGTTCTGAAATATTTTCTCGATGCATCACTGCAACCTCATTATGACTCTGTCTTTATCAGAGGAGAAAAGGAAGACCCCAGGAAATTAAGTAACAAAATCACATAGGTGGTGGGTAGTAAAGTTTGGCTGTATGATTTTCCATGGAGGGTTTTCCATGACCTCAGTTTGGTGTACATATACATTTATGAATCATTTGTGCACCATGTCCAAAGAAACTAGAGAGGAGCTGTAGTGGTTTGGCCTGGTGCTGTTTGTATTCTGATGTTAATACTGCTTCCTCAGGAGGGGTTCCCCTCCAATCATGAACTCAGCTAACATCACATGAACCTTCTCCCCATTCTAACTGGTCAATAAAAGGCTAAAGCCTGTTGGGGGGTGTGTACAAAACTGTTTGCCCCAAAGAAAATCCTAAAGTAAGATACTGAATGATCCCGTCCCCAGTTAACTGTGATTGGTGAATAAAAATACCAACAACCAATAGCTGGGTAGAAGAGAAGTAGACCCAAGTTCATACCCTGGCACCCACATCAAGAAACTCAAAATCAGACTGGAGAGATGTCTCAGAGGTTAAGAGCTGGGAATTGAACTCAGGACCCTCTTTCAGGAGTCCTGAGTTCAATTCCCAGCAACCACATGTTGTGGCTCACAACCACGTATAATCAGATCTGGTGTCCTCTTCAGGCCTGCTGTATTCATAGTAAATAAATAAATAAATATTTAGAAAGAAAGAAAGAAAGGAAGGAAGGAAGGAAGGAAGGAAGGAAGGAAGAAAGAAAGAAAGAAAGAAAGAAAGAAAGAAAGAAAGAAAGAAAGAAAATAAGGAAGAAAGAAACTCAAAATCACCTGGCTCCTTGGTGATTGGTAAGGTAATAGGAAGCTGTCCCACACCTTCTAGCTCCAAGGGACAACCTCTTCTGGCCCCCAGGGGCGGCTGCATATGTGTTACATATACACATAAATAAATAATAAATATTTTTCAAGAGCAGGAGAGAAAATAATCAGTTTTATGTGAGGTAACCTATAAAGCAGAGCCACACCTGCTTCCCTTAGATCACTAAGTCTCCAGAGCCGGCACTTATCATCAAGTCGCAGATCTCAGGAGGGTGGTAGTCTTGTCTCCCAGACAACACTTGGTGTATACACATGTAGGTTTGACTCTGGACCTGTCTCTGCAGACAAATGAGCATTTCCTCCTGCTTTCTCCCGGTTGCCTGGCGACCCTAGTACCCAATCCCTTCCCGTGGTGATTGGCTGCTGCTTTGGCGATTCCATCAAGTATTGGCTACTGAGCCAAACAGTTAAAAAATGTTTTCCAAAATGAATTTAAGGAATGGCAAGCTATATTGTTGAATTCAAACACACACACACTGTGTAAACACCACCCCACCACCCCATTCCACCCCTACCAACCAAAAACATCCTTTCATACTTCATAATCCTAGTCCTCGTTTTTATGACAAGGAGGAGTGATTTCTTGGGTGAGCCATTGTTCTAAAGCCACCTTGCACTTAATTCTTATATTAACCAAGCTGGCCAGACGTTACTCATATACCACTGTTTATCCTGCTACAATGTTACTGTTTATCCTGCAACAAAGCAAAGTTGTCATGGAAACAAGTTCTGACTTACAAAAATGTGATTAAAAAAATAAAGATTCCTTCACTCAATACTCATGAACAGATAATCATAAATGTCTAGTTCTTAAACAAATTCTGATTCCTGTCATTTAATAAGGACATTCTATTTATCATGGTAAGCTATGCCTTCTAATGTTTTATATATCTTCATGTGAAACACCTTAAAATTATTTACTAGACTGCCATTGGCTATAAAATGTATCAATTACAAAATGAACAGGTTTGTTTCATATCACTTCATTTTTAGAAATTTCTAGAAAAAAACCTGCTATAACTACCTTACTTATTAGCAAATAAAATTAGCAAATCCTTACTTATTTATCTGAGGATTCTTTAATATAGCTACATAATTATATATTTTATTATTATATGTCTTATATATGTATTATGTATGTATAACTATATATAAGGTATTTAATTAGTATAACTATGTAATCATACTTAGTTTTCATGCCCAGAGTTTGTGATGCACAGGTCACAGCTTTCTCCTGGGCTCTCAGTACTTCTTGTCTAATTTGGTTTTGGGGGAGACTTCATCCAGATCCTCCGTGGTCCTCTGATCAAATGGATTCATGCTTTTCATTTTCTGGAGCTGTTTTCACGTCTTTGCTCCCAATCTTCCCGAGAATCAGGAACTCAGCACAGTCACCTCCCTTTTCCTCAGTGTCTACCTGTTAGGCCACAAAGCACCAGAAAATGGCAGCGCTGCTGGCAATGAACTAAGATGCTGGCTGGGAACCAACCCAGCCTGGATTCTTACTGGACAAACAGAATGAATCTTATCTGATAAACAGAAACCCAAAGCCAATAACTGCCCTTCTCTGTCCAGAATGGTCGACCACCCCAGCCAAAGCCCATCTAGCTCCCGATTAACCAGAACAGCCCACCCAAATACTCCGAGCCTGCTATCATGTAAAACCCGCTTGCTTTCTCAGTGGGCTGCTGCCCTCTAAGAAGACAGCCTGGCGATTGTTCCCCAATAAAGGTTTTTCTGCCCACGGAGTGCTCTAGCTTGGTGGTTTCACTGTGGTCGCTCACATTACCTGAACAGTGTATTTACCCTCTATCTCAGGAATCTTGGGGCATTTTGTACTGCCTGGTTTTGTGTGTCAGCTTGACACAAGCTGGCGTTATCAGTGAGGAAAAGAACCTTAGTTGAGGAAATGCTTCCGTAAGATCCAGCTGTAAGGCATTTTCTCACTTAGTGATCAGTGAGGGAGGGCTCAGCCCATGGTGGGTGGTGGCATCCCTGGGCTGGTGGTCCTGGGTACTATAAGAAAGCAGGTTGAGCAAGCCATGGGAAGCAAGCCAGTCAGCGGCACCCCTCCACAGCCTGTTCAGTGATGAACTGCGATCTGGAAGTATTAGAATAAACCCTTTCCTCTCCAACTTGCTTTTTGTTCATGGTGTTTCACTGCAGCAATGGAAATCCTAACTGAGACAGTATTAAATTTCCTTTCTAAGTCATCTACAACTTGGCCTTGGCCACACTGGCTTTGCTGCAAGACTGGTCAATCGCCTCAGGTTTCCAAGGATCTTTTTATGCTGTCTGTGTGACTAATGCTGCATGTACTTGGGATGTACTTGGGAGTGCAGATATTTCTGCCAGGCACTAATTTTCAGTCTTCGGGATATGTGCCCAGTTGTGGAACCAATTGATTATGTAGTGTTTGGCTCGTTTTCCCTGAGGTGATATAACACACACATGTATTCACCTCAGAAGGGAGCCCACAACAGAATAAGCTAACAGTGCACCAGTACAGATGAGTCAGTGAGCTACTAATGGGATTACTGTGTGTAAATGGGTGGGAGGTCCTCTCAGTTAGGACTACATGCTGAATAAACCCGTTCCTCCCCAGTGTGCTCTCTGCTCATGATGTCTCGTTGCAGCAATAGAACCTTAAGAAAGGTGAAGTTGTAACTACAACCAGCTGGCTTATGGGAAGCCCACCCAGTATGGCGCTCATTGCTAAAGCTGCCCACAGTAGGCTATCCCCTCTTTACAGTTCTGCTGCTCACTGTCTGCCTCAGCAGGTGTCTATTCCTTTCTCTAATGCGGGGGGGGGGGGGGTTCTCCCAGATATGTGACCTTTGCTTTACTCCTAAGACTCGTGAGTCCCTGCCCACTCCCCTAGAGGGAATGTTTTAATATAGAGGAAAATGCCTTATAACACACGACACTTGTGTCTTTAGCTTTTAGGGTTTATTTTTAGTTCTTTCTTTCTTTCTTTCTTTCTTTCTTTTTTTAGAAATATTGTTTTTCTTCATTTTTTTTTATAGTTGCATAGTATAGTATTCTGCTGTCATTTATAACCCATGATTTATTTAACCTGTCATATGTTATTTGATAACTGGATTGGCTCTAGAACTCTCCTCCTTTAAGAAATGTTGCCCAGGATGGGGAGATATTCAGGGGGAATTCTACCCTCCCAGAGGAAAAGAGGATAGGGGAGGGGCTATGTGAGAGGGATTGAGAGGAGAGAGGGCCTCCATAGGGATGTGACATGAACAAATAGAAAGAAAGAAAGAAAGAAAGAAAGAAAGAAAGAAAGAAAGAAAGAAAGAAAGAAAGAAAGAAAGAAATGTTGCATGCTACCAAAAAAGAGTCATAAACACCAAGCCATCTACAAACACTTTCTCGACAATGTTGTCCTGCCTGAAACATATGCTAGAGCAACAGTCACACAAAGTTTGAGGGAATAACCAACCAGTATCTGATTTGACTTAAGGCGCACCTCGAAAGATGGAACCCATACCATTCACGACTTGAGTGACCAGAGACCAGATAGTCCAGGGACCTAGGGTAAAACCAAACAATACTACTGGTAGAAAAACAATAAACAAACAAATAAGAACAAAAAAATATAATGATAAAATGACTCCTAGTGATAGTCTGCTGGACTTGTATACTTGTCCATCATCAGTGAGCCTTCCCCTTGAAGCAGATGAGAACAAATACAGAGATTCACAGCCAGATATTACACAGAGAGTGAGAGATGTTTGGAACACCCAACCATAAGGAGGATCCATCAAATCCCTGTCCTCAGAGCTCAGAGAAACTCACTGAAGAGGAGGCAGAAAGAGTGTAAGATACAGAGGGGATGGAGAACACCAAGAAAACAGTGTCCTTGAGATCATGAGCAAAGCTCATATAAACAACAGAGACTGGAGCAGCATGCACAGGGCCTGTGTGGGTCTGCACCAGGTCCTCAGTGAATATATTACAGCTTCCAGTTTAGTGTTTTAAGGGATTTCTATATGGGAACAAGTGGGACTCTGATTCTTGTGCCTTCTCTTGGGCTTCTATCCTCCTGTCTTATCCAACCTTGATATAATAGGCTTATTATCACTATTTTATTTTGTTACATTCATTATTATTTCTTAGAAGCTTGTTCTTTTCTAAAGCGATATAGAAGGGGAGTGTGTCCAGATGGGAGGGGAGAGGGGAGGAGAAGAGAGGATGAGGGGAGGAAGAAAGGAGGGGAAGATGTGAGAAGAGTTGAGGGGAACGGTAATCAGGATTGGTATATGAGAAAATCATCTATTTTTAGTAAAAGGAGGGTAAAAAAATATGCAATGAGTGTTGGAAAGATGGCACTCTTGGTAAAGTGTTTGTCACACAAGCATGAGAACCTGAGTTTGTATCCTCAGCACCCAGATTAAAAACAGGCACAATGGTGTGCCCTTGTAATCTGAGCACTGGAGAGGCAGAGACACGAAGATCCCTAGGACTTGCTGGACCATCAGTCTTAGCCAAACTGGTGAGTTCCAAGTTAAGCAAAAGACCGTGTCTCCAAAACCAAGGTGGAGACTGACAAGAGAACTCTAGCTGTCACACACACACTCACATGCTCACCCCTGGCACATCAACATATGCACTTGAGTATATACGCACACATATGTGTGTGCACACATACAAATCTTCAATGGTAAACTCCATCTTGCTTTGTTCCTCTGTGTATAGTTATATCTGTGGTATAATTCTTAGCAGGAGAAATACTGGGTTACAAGAGAAGATGAATTGACAATTTTCCTTTCTGTATATTTACATTGAGTTTTGCATGCCTGCTAATAATGCAGAGACAGCGTCTTTCCCCACAGAATTACAGACAGAGTATATTCATTGTACACGGCAGCTCCAAAAAAGGAATCACAAAGAATATTTGTTTTGTTTTGTTTTTTGCTTTTTTCAAGACAGGGCTTCTCTGTGTAGCCCTGGCTGTCCTGGAACTCACTTTGTAGACCAGGCTGGCCTCGAACTCAGAAATTCGCCTGCCTCTGCCTCCCGAGTGCTGGGATAAAGACATGCACCACCACGCCCAGCCAAAAAGAATATTTTAATTAGACCACTACAGTACAAAATATAATTGCCTAAATTTCAAAGAATTCTTGGGAAGAAAAGGGTAGTAAGTTTTAAAGCTGGATTGTTTATTCCCAAGGCTGAGGTGATGGCTCTGTGGGAATTGTTCGGTTCAAAAATATGAAGATTCGAATTTAGATTTCTAACATCACTTAAGCAGGGCCTGATGGTGGACATGTGCCGCAAGCCCTGAACTCCGACTGGCAGAGACGGGGATGGGGGGTGGGGTGGGGGTGGGAATGACATAAACACCAAGGAAGATTTCAAGCAGCTTCTTTCTCCAACAACTTTCTTAAACTCCACTCCCTTCCAAAATAGCTCTTTCAAAAACAGCCTTCTCCCCCCTCCCCCACCCCGGGCACATCCTGTTTTCATCGGTCCTCTTACCTAACCCCCCCCTCCCCTGGATCCAATCAGAGTTCAGCCAGGGAGGCCAGCGACTCATCAGGCGGGCAGCACAGGATGTTCAAGTGCACAGGCTCAGCAGGCTCAGGTTCTTGGTACACAGGGATCATGGGGCTTGGCACACTTGCTCCCCACATACGTGTGTAATCACAGTGCTGGGGGAGTGGAGACAGACTTCTTGGCCAACCAGCATAAGCAAAATGGTGAACTTAAAGTTCAGTGGAAAGACACTGTTCCCAAAACTAAGATAGACGGTCTGAAGATACTAAAAGTCAACTTCTGGCCTCTAAACGGGCACACACAGCATGCCCTTTCCTCCACCATTCAATACAAAAAGATAGTTTATACCTCCATAGACTTACTCATTTATTGGCATGTGCATATGAGTATGTACATGGATGTGCATGTACATGAGTATGTTGTGCATGTGTGTGGAGGTCAGAGGTCAATCATGGCACTCCCTTTCACTTTGTTGTTGGGACAGAGTCTCTGTAGTTCTGCTCAGGGGATGCTGTCAGGAGCCATCATAGGAGAAGCTAATAACTACCAGGTGATCTTTCTGGGATGAGTCCACCTTGGATTAAAATCCACAACAGATTTGTTCCCATAGTCAAGACCCAGGAGACGTTCATTTTAGGAAAGAATTCTGTTGTTAATATGCTTTTCCTGTTATTATTAAATATATAACAATCACTGGGTACCAGCCCATTCTTTTGAGCAGATCTCTGCAGAACAACAAAGATATTCTATCTTTTAGTGATGCTACGTAGACAAACAGACAAGAATGCTATAGAATTCCTGACTTCATTCAAAATAATTTTAGGAAGAAAGTTTTTAGAGATGGTCTTAGTTGCTAGAAAGATGTAATAAAGTTAGAATCAAGAATAGAATGTACCCACTCCTCAGAATTGTAAGTAAAGGCTGCATAATAAGAAATACAATGAGCTTTCAGGAAAACCATTTAAGTCCAAGGATAAGGTCACAGGTGTGCACTGGGACAAGGCAAGGCCATGGGAAACTGTCACTTTGGACTTTTAATGAGTTTATACAATGAAACACTGCTTTGAACTTAATATCCTTCTGTAACTCCCATTATGTGTAACAGTTTATCTCTGAGGTAATTTTCTAAAGAACCTTTTGTCTAAGAGGGTATAAAAGATTTGGGGAGCTTTGCTCCATCCACCCACCCATCCATCCAACTGTATATATCTGTGTGTCTATATGTTTGTGTGCAAATACATGTGTGTTTGTAAGCATGCATGAATACTTGTGGAGTTGACTGTGACAGTCCAGTCCAGCCAGAGTGTGGGTGTATGAATATTTGAATGTATATGTGCCTGTGCATATTTGCCTGCACACAGCATCTTAATTCTTTTCCTTTCCTTTCTTTCTGGTTCACAAAGAGTTAGCCAGCTTAGCCAGAGAGGTTTCTGGCTGATTCACCAGAGAAAGCAGTGCCAACAGTAAATCTCTCCACTTATCCCCTGCTGTTTTATGATGAGGTGCTAAACAGTTTCTTGCCTCAGAGGAACTCAGGAAGGCAGGTTAACTACCGAAGCTAAATGACTGAGACTTAAAATAGGAAAACAATCTATTATAGAGCAACCCTAAATACCTCCCAAGACCAAGTCTTACCCCCACAGGTGCTCTTCCCTGCTAGAACCAAGATCACCACCCACACCCGCCCGCCAGGAGGTGAACCACCAGAGCACTAGGCTGGGTTTCTTCCTTACTGGGTGCCTCTCAGGGAAGGCCAAATGCAGTCTAGAACAGGGGTCCCAGTCCTAGTGAAAACACAGGGAGGGGAGAGGGTGGGGAGGGCCCAGACAGGTCCTGACAAGCCTGGGACTGGGGTGGACTCTGACTTAGCTCTAAGTGAGTGACAGGATTTCAAAGGGGCGTCTACGGGAGAGGTAGAAGCGGCTCTATCCCCACCCCCACCCCCACCCTACCCCCCACCCCACCCCCACCTGGCAGTCCTTGAAGGAGGAGACAGTCCTTGCTTTGTCTAATCTGTTTTATTCGTGGTGGATGAGGATGCGTATGCCTTACTCAGGGTGAACCAGGGATTTAAAACCTTTTGCAGGAAAGGATTCCCGGGAAGGGACATTCATTGGCTAAACCCTGGAGGCTATCTAGTTCCCTCATTAGCATGGAGACCTGTTCAATGCTATGTGACCTGTTATCATGGTCCTCTTAGTGGGGTGTCATGGTCACGGGAACTAATTTGAACTCCTGATGTTCTCAACTATTGAGAGGTGGTCCAGGGATACGATTTTTTGCCCAGTGGCCCCAATTACCACAGTCTTTTCACCTTCTTATAATTTCCCCAAAGGTGTCTGCCGAACGGAAAACTCAGCACCCGTGTCGACCAGGAAGTCTACAGGAGTCCCCTCCACGTTTAACGTTACCCTCGTGGGTCAGGGGCCTGGAGAGTGATAACTTAAGATTGCAGCTACACATTAGCTTAGGTTGTACAAGCTGATCTTATGGAAAATCCAAGGCAAGTAAGGTTGGTTGTTATGCTGTTCTCTTAAGGGTAAGTGAAACAAACAGACTCAATACACGCAGTAGGATAGCAGTCTTCAGTGTTGCCTCCCTTCAGCCTTGAAGCAGACTGGTTCAGATCTCACTGCCGCTAGCACAGGACCACCTGGGGCGGTCCCTTCCGACCTGCCAAGCCGGCTCTATTGTTTGCACCTGCCATTTCTCTTCAAAATAGTTGCCTTTCAGAGCAGTCGCCACTGCCTGCTGAGAAGACTTTTAGATGTTCCAGAGACAACATTCTCAGGGCCTGCCTACAGGCTCTCACCTGTAGGAGAGGCCCCAATAACCCGGTAGTGGGGGATGGGCCTTCCCCCTCTTTATAAACGCTGAAATTTATTAAACTTGTGGGCTTTGATCAGAACACTTTTGTCTTAGCCACATTTCCTTTCTTGCCGTCTTTTCCCTGTACAGCCCCAGCCTGCCTTTCAGGACAGACCCGGTTCGAGTGTGGCCGCTGGTGGTCGCACTCACTTCAGTGACTTCAAGGCTTATCCTTAACTCCAGGGTGAGGTCCAGCAAAAGTTCCAGTGCCCTGGAGTGTAAGAGATACTTTTTGAATATCTTATTGCCACAAATTACAGCTCCCCACTTAAGTGTCTGCTTAAATAGAAAGCAATGTGGTTGACTCAGTATGTCCACAGCCAATATATACTTGTGTAAAATACAGTCACCGATCAGGATTGGCCCTGGATCAGTTCTGAAATAGTGGCTATTGCCAATCATCAATTAACTTAAGGCTTTTCAGTCCAACTTATAGACATTGTAAGCCATGAAAGCATTGGCTTTCTACCAGAACACATGGCCATTTATACACAGCAGAACTTTGTATGAATGTTAACCTGATCCATTATCTCTCGATCAGAATAGCTAGTTCTGTTAGACCTATTTAATAGGTTTAAAACACTGAGGCTTGGAGAGGTGTAATTTACTCGAGTTCAGACAACCAGGAAGGGTTTGTCCAAATTTAATTTAGTCAGAATTTAATCCAAACTTTTGATGCTGGTGTGGATGGTCCTCTATCCCTCCCTTATACAACTTCAACTCCTGCACTGTCCTACAGGGTCTCCCTCACGTGCGTTCTGTAACTCCCCCTTCTTCTTCAGACTCTTCCCTGCTTATGGTTCCTTTTCTAAGTTCCATCACCTACCCACACCTATCTCCAAGATTTATTATATCTGGACAATATAAATTTCAACCTAGTATTTATTTAAAGACATTGACCTGGGCCTTTTGTTTTGTTTTGTTCTGTTCTGTTCTGTTTTTTTAAGATGGCCTTATTCTGTAGACAAGGCTGTATTAGAATTTATTCTGAAGCCTAGACTGGCCCTCAACTCACTACAATCCTCCTGCCCCAGCCTCCCAAGGAATGCCAAATTAAATTAAAAACCTTTATTAGGGCAATAAGAGAAATATCTTTTACCTCTAGTATAATAGAATAATATGTATTAACAAGGATAACTTTGGGTTTTTGCTTCAAATGATTTTCACAGTAGTTAATTTTTCTGAGTTAGTCACAGGGATTAGTTTGAATTAATAACTGTCTTCCATATGGCTACAGTTTAATCATGCTGAAGACAGGAATAAATCTGAACATAGGTTTAAAAACTGGAGAATTGTACCATGCGTGACAGGGTTCCATATTAATATTTACCATATTTACATCTATGT
>NC_034600.1:23688244-23700792 GCF_900095145.1 Mus pahari
CCTGGAACTCACTTTGTAGACCAGGCTGGCCTTGAACTCAGAAATCCGCCTGCCTCTGCCTCCCGAGTGCTGGGATTAAAGGCATGTGCCACCATGCCCGGCCAGGTTTATTCATTTTATACTTCCACATTGTTGCTTATCACCAAGTCAGGACAGGAATTCATACAGGGCAAGAACCTGGAGGCCATGGAGGGATGTTGTTTACTGGATTGTTCCCCCTGGCTTGCTCAGCCTGCTTTATTATAGAATCCAGGAACACCAGCCCAGGGATGGCACCACTCACAATGGGCCCTTTCCCCTTGATCACTAATTGAGAAAATGCCTTACAGCTGGATCTCATGGAGGCATTTCCTCAGTGGAGGCTCCTATCTTTATGATAACTCCAGCGTGTGTCAAGTTGACACACAAAGGCCACCCAGTACAATGTCTGTGTGTATTTGGACCAGACGTGCATCATCTCATTGTCACCTCTACTGAGGTCTAATTTAGGGGCCTCAGTGATGGAGCGCCTGCCTAGTAGCACAAGGCTGGGTGTTGAGTCCTCATTTCAAAAATGTTCCATCTTACCAACTCAAATAGTTCTCTTAGTGCTCATGTTCAAGATTTTTTTCACTTGCCAAATGTTTTTCCTTATTTTCCCACTATCCTAAACATTCCTACATTTTGTCTAAAAGAAATACTTCTCATCTATCTATCTATTTATCTATCATCTATCTACCTATCTTTCTACCTATCTATCATTTGATGGTGGGGGCTCAGGGTCCCATTGTGTAGCCCAGAAGCTCTTACTAGCCTTCAGCTGGCTATATAGTACAGGGTGTCTTCACACGTTCAACCTTCCTGCCTCTACCTCCCCAATGCATGTACACTACCACATACTGCTAGCAAACATTGCTTTTTCTGAGACAATTTTTTTTTGGAATTGTATGTTATAATAATTTATACTGTGCATTTAATTTGTAATGTTAAATAATATCAATAAGTATTTTGACAAATCAATCAGCTAGAGTTAGAAAGTTGTTTTTTGTCAGCCCAAGAGCAAACTCAGTGACTGTAGACAATAACCTTAGCATGCTACTCACATCTGGGTTTATCCTGAATATAAACTATGGAGAGTATCTTGATTTATCCATAGTTTTTATTAATCTATTTACTTTTATTTTATATAAGTTGATGTTTTGCTCATATGTATGTCTATGTGAGGGCACCAGGCCCCTGGCACTGGAGTTATAAACAGTTGTGAGCTGGCATGTAGGTGCAGGGAGTTGGTCCTCTGGAAGAGCAGCCAGTGCTCTTAACCACTGAGCCATCTCATCAGTGGTAATGGCTATTCCTGGTTGTCAACTTGACTATATCTGGAATGAACTACAATCCAGAATTGGAGGGCTCACCTCTGATCCAGATCTTGAGGTTTGAAGACACAAGTTTCTGACCTGGATCTTAGCATGGTGATCTTGAACATAATGGCCATGAAAAACTTAGGCCCAGGCAAGATAGTACACACCTTTAATCCCAGGAGACTAAGGCAGGGACATCTGAGTTCAAGGTCAGCCTGGATCAAAAGAAGTCCCAGATCCAGGTGTAGTGGTACACACCTTTAATCTGGGCCACACCTTTTGCTAGAGACCTACATAAGGACGTTGGAAGAAGGAAGATTTGCTCTTCTTTGCCACTTGCACTTACTTGCCAGCACATTTGTAGGAACCTACTTCTACAAAAGAGCAACTGGAACAACTAGCCTCGTGGGACTGAGCATAGATAGATATGTATGTTTTTATATATATATATATATATATATATATATATATATATATATATATATATATATAATATAGTATGTGCATGCATATATAATATATAAAGTTATATACAATATATACATATATAGGTATGATTATGTATATATTTATGATATGTGTTTGTAAATATACATATATGTATATACATGAAATTCTCAAATAATAATAATAAAAATAAACAGAAAAGAATAGTAACCAATCTCCCCAACAGGCCAATTTTAAACAAGATAATATCATCTGTCTGCTCTCATCCTTACCGAAGAAAGCAATCTGAAGCTAACCAATAAATTACTTTTCTATTGTGTCTGTTTCAGAGATTTACAAGGAAAGGGTGCAGGAAATAGTCTGCTTTTCTTTCTTTCTATCTACCCCTTCTCTATGTACAAAACCATTCTAGAACATAGACAAATTTCTCCAGCATCCAGATAAACCAAGTGTCTCCAACTTAAAATCCCAGATCTGTTACCAAAGCCAGGATGGGGAATAATCACGCAGCCCTGTGAAGTAGACATCTTTCATTCTCACTGTGTCTATAGCATACTTACCTTCCAGAGCTCCTTTGCCCTACAAGATCTCTAGAGTTTTATAAAATCCACTTGATTTTGCTCACTGCCATGGGGTAAAGCTGCAGCCTAGGCCTCGCACTCAATCTGTGTTGATGTCATGGGGGTCAGAGACGGTATTTTCCGCACAACTGGTATCTGGATAGATTTTGTCAGCCATCTCGACTGTGCCACACACTCTCCAGGAGCATGCTTTCTAAGGGCTTTTTTGTGTTGTGATGATTCTCTTTCGGCTTGGTGACTGACATCAGTTTAGAATATACAAGAGCCCAAGAACTGGGGACCTTGCCAATATTCTGTTTGCCCTGCACATGATGCCAGGCGGCTTTTGCTCAGTGAGAAGCGAGAAAATGCGCCTGCGCTGTCTGTTCTGGCACTCAAGTCCAGCTCCCTTAGAGCGCTCGTTTCCACCCACCGCCACCCCCCCCCAACAGAAAGCCTACTCACCCCCTCCATTTGGAAGAATGAGGGGAATCTTTGCACCCAAAATGAAGAATCTAGAAACACCTCCTTCCCCTAGAGGCTTCGTCTCCCCAGTGTACCCTCATGTGAGAGCTGAGGGCCAGAAGAGGAACACCAGGAGAGCAGAGTCGGGAGCTAGAGTGGGGAGAGAAGAAAGCTGTCTAGGGTGCTTTGGCGCTGTACTTTGCCTTTTCTTATTTTTCTCCCTTAACTCCAACATATTCCGTACAAACAGAATAGGAAAGCTAAATACTAATATGAAACCAAGCTTTAAAGTATTAGTTAGATCGTTGTAAGTACTTCCCCTTCTATCCCCCAGAAATGGTTAAATTAGAAGAAAACAAAGCGTTTTCCTTTTATATTCTTGTTTTTATTCAAAATTTCACTTGGTTAACGATCATACAATGGTTATTAAGGCCCAAACTTCTCTAACTACTGAGATAATATAGGTTCCTCTTATCCTATGCCTCCTCCTTGGTGGAATCGGAAGATCTACCCTGGGTTGATGACAGTTTTGGCTCAAGTTGTTATCTGCTTCTGGCGGCTTCTACCGAAAGCTGCTAACAGTTCTCCTTTTTCCCACCAGAGATTTCTTTGCAACGCGGGCATTGAAGCGGTTATTCCGAGCCTTCTTAGTAAAGCAAACATCCGGGCTCCTGAGGATCTTTGGTTTTCTAATCGTGCCTTCCGTTGTCCTCGTGGTATGCTTGAAAGCGTCCGTCTTGTCTGCTTCCGCTAATTTCGGACATTTCCTGTCCTGCTCACAGGACATCTGCAAAGGCTTCTCATGCCCCGGTCCCGCTTCGTGGAGATGGAACTCCTTGAGGATATCTACCCTCTGTTGTAGGACCTGACATTCATTCTCTAGCAGGGCTGCGATCAAATGCAGAGCGTGGGTGTCATGGCTCAGCTTCTTCACCTGCTCCTCCAGCTTCTGCTTGGTGGATAGTTCATTGCTGGATTGGTTTTGCAAACAGACTCGATCATTGTCAGTAGTTTCTCTGGTTTCTTTCTGGCATTCCTGATATGACCTCATTAGTTCGCTGAGCTCGTTATGCTGTTTACTCCAGTGATCTGCTTCCTGCAGTAACTGTTCCATGTTGTTCCTGAGTTTTCTGTACTCTCCACGAAGGTGAAGGGATCCATTCCGTGGTCTTCTCACACTCACCTGCACGCCATCATAGCCTCTCTTTTCTTCTGCATTGCACAGATCTCTTGCATACTTTGGTACCATGTTCTTAGCACTCTGGTTTTTCAATAATATCTCCTGCTTCATTGTGTTCTGTTCTCTCTCTGGGTCGAAATTAATGAATAGATCATCTTTAAATCGTATTTTATTTCTCTTCTCAACACCTCTGACGTTAAGTTCTGACAGGTCTTCAGGAATATAGGCATCATCATCAAAAGGCTCCCCAACTGTAGACTTCTCTTCAAAGCCTGCTATGTTTTTAAGAACATCCTTAACGTCTTTTAAGAGATTGCTAAATTTCTGTACCCTCCCTCTTTTTTCTACTGGACAGATACTATTCTTTGGTGGTGGGAAGGAGTGGTAGCAGAAAGTGGGGAGTGATCCGATTTCAAGGAGGGAAATGGTGATCCCAGAGTTCGGTGGTTCTTGCTTAGCACCAGGAGCAGGGTTAGGAGATGGACACCGGGCGGGCATCTCAGCTGAGTTGTCTGTGTCCGACATTGGGACCTGAGGACCCAGAAAGTCCAGGGAGAACAGATGGCAGTCTCCTGGGAGTCGGTGGAGGAGATGGAACCAGGCAGGAGTTATGGACCAGAGTTAATGACTGACCCCAGGGAGGTGGTATTCAGGTAGAAGGTTACATCTCAGATAGCCCAGGGGGAGGGGTTGGGAAGGGGGACCTGGAGCTGGAGCTCCATCTCCCTTCTGCTAGGCTTCTGGTATTTTTTCCAAGGCTCCAGCTACTAGGTCTTTATTCTGTCATTGCCCCTCTGGGGCAACACATTCTGTTTCTTTTACATCACAATGGAAGTCCCTTAGACTCCTGTCCCACAACCCAGACACCACAGCCTACCTTACTCCTCCCACATGCCTGCCCCTCTCTTCTCTACCAGGCTCTTCATTCTGAGAGCATTATAGCAATTTCCTACCTCACCTTCCCACCCCCTGCCTTACCACACCACACCACACCACACCATACCACACTAAACCACACCACACCACACCACACTGAGCCAACCACAACCACGGTGTTCCACCTGAGGGTAAATATAGTTGAGAAAAAGCTCAGCAGACTCAATAAGAATTCTTTCATAGAAGGGGGAAGTGTTGCTCCAGTTGTAGGAGAGATGTTGTAAAAGAGTTAGGAATGTGTGGTGATGTCAATAAGAATGGCCTCCATAGACTCATAGGTCACCAGGGAATGGCACTATTTGTAAGGATTAGGAAGAATGATCTTGGAGGAAATGTATCACCTACAGGGTGGGCTTTGAGGGTTCAGAAAGTCCATTGCAAGCCCAGAGTATACGTCCCTTCCTGCTGCCTGCAGATGCAGATGTAGAACTCTCAGCTCCTTCTCCTGCACCTTTTCTGCCTGCATGTCACCGTGCTTCCCGTTGTGATAACAATGGGCTAAACATCTGAATTTGTAAGCCAGCTCCAATTAAATGCCTTGCTTTGTAAGAATTTCCATGGTTATGTTGTCTTTTCATAGCTATAGAACATTGACTAAGACAGGATATAAAGCAGAGCTTCTCAAAGAGATTAGTGATTTTAGGACACTAACATGAGAAATCTTTTCATTCAAAAATATTCTACTGAATGGTAAGAGGCTATTGGCATGAGTCAACAGTACAGTTATAAATTCTCTGTTCCTCTCCCTCTGTGTCTGTCTCTGTCTGTCTCTCTGTCTCTGTCTCTGTCTCTGTCTCTCTCTCTTTCTCTCTCNGGGAAGACAGGGCAGGGAAGAACCCAGGGCTTTCTAGATGATACATGAGTGTTCTGCCTCCAGACTGTATCCTCAGGCCTCCACTTGGGAGACTTTTTAAAATGTGGTACTTTTAAGATAGGCTTTCTAAATGTATTGACTCTTCCAGTGATAAAAAAGCTTGGCCACTTCTCATAGTACCTGATTAAAATGACAATGTGTCTAAAGCATTTGAAACAACTCAGTCCAATCAGGAACTATATTTGTTTTTAAAAGGAATAATCCGAGACATGGGGCTAACTCCATGGGTCAGAGCAGCTTCTTGGAAGCTTAAGGACCTGAGTTCAAGTACTGGTTCTGATGTACTCCTGGCACAGTTGTGTGTGCCTATGGGACTGTTGTGGTTCAGTGGCTACCTCCAAGGTTAGTGAGAAACCCTGTCTCAAATGAATCAGATAGAACAGAGTTAAGTGGATACAACATGTCCTCCTCTGACCTTGCACACTTAATGGACATGTGCACCATACATATACATATCATCCACACATGTTCACACACACACACACACACACACACACACACACGTTCACACTCATACATCTTTAAGAAATGAAATAATTTGAAGCCTTGTATTCTTGTCTTTGAATTTTAGCCATCAGGACCTTGAGAATATTAAGTTCAGGATGGAGAAATAGCTCAGTAGTTAAGAGCACTGGCTGTTCTTCCAGCGGTCCTAAGTTCAATTCCCAGCAGCCACATGGTAGCTCACAACTGTCTGTAATAGGATCCGATGCCCTCTTCTGGTGTGTCCAAGGAAAACCACAATGGACTCACATACAAAAAAAAAAAAATTAAATCTTTAAAAAATAATTAAGATCAGAGCAATTTTTTTAAGACTCCTGTTATGGAGAATTCTACTAAATAGCTTTCATGCTGATTTCAAGGGAAAATCCACACTTATTTTTCCCCCATGGAGAAAGAGAAATTTATATTTATTTTTCCTTCCATAGCTATCAACATTGGTTCTTAGTTTCTTTGAGCTTCCCGCTCTGGACAGCTAGGCTCGATGTCATGGCCACTGTAGGCTCTGTTCAGCAGAACCTGGCTTGCATTCTGCTTAAGGGTTGCTTTTTTTCCAACTCATACAGTGCCCAGAAGTCAGAGGTCAGAGGTCACTCTCATACTCTTTCTGGGTTTCCTTTTGACTGTATTTCCGCTTTACTCAAAAGTACCACCCGAGACAGGTTTTGTTGGTTTGGTTTGGGGGATTTTTGTTGTTTTGTTGCTTGGTCATTTCCAGCTTTTCTGTGTTGTCATCAGAAACCATCCCTTGTCTAGCATCTATGGCACCACCGTGAGTTTGAATGGAGAGACAGATTTGATTGCTGAAACAGGAATCTCTCAATCAAGAACCAGCCAGCAAGCATCTTATGTCGCCACAATACAGTTATGGAAGCCAAAGTCCGCACAGTACTATCATATAAATGAAAGATTCCCCTGGGTTATCCTGTTTCCCTACTAAAATTCTTTTCCTGTATCTGAATCACGCCACATTTACATGTCATGTCTAGTTTCTTCTAGGACTTTCCTGCTGGTGACCAAATAGGCATTTTGTGTTTATCTAATTTCTAATCACTTTCTTGAGATTATGTGCTTTAGGTAGGAATGCCACAGAAGTAGCATGACCACATGCCCTCAGTAGATCTGCCCTAAATCTAGTGACTCCATTTCCTTGGGGCTGGTGATTCATGTTACTCAAAGTTACCATCTTTGCATTTGTCATGAACAAATATTAAATGAATTACCTTGAGGATATGTAAAGGCCCTGTTCCCCTCATACTTTTGTGCTGATTTTAGTTCCACAGGAGAATCTAGCCTGTGTTATTACAATGTTGTTCTACTAGTAAATGTCATTACCCCAGATCCTTTTGTTTTTATTAATAGGAAACATTTAGTAAAGAATTCAATTATTCATTCAATCAAGTATCTACACAAGCTTAAGTATAGATACTTAATAAAATTATCTGGGTTTAAACACAATACTATCAGGCTGGTGTGATAGCTCAGTGTATAAATGAACTTTCTGTAGAAGTAAGAGGATCTGAGTTCAAATGTCTTACACCCAAGTAAAAAGTCAGAGAGAGTCATGCATGCCTGCAACCTGCACATTTGGGGGTAGATACAGGTGGATCCTGAGGGCTCCCTGGCCAGCCAGTCTAGCTGTAATGGCAATGTTTGGTGTAAGATCCTATCTCAAAAAATGAAGGTGGAAACCAATAGAGGAAGACCCCCAAGGTTCTCCTCTGGTCTCTACAAATTCATACACCCATATATTCTGTATAGAAGTTCATACCATCATACCACACACTGCCACCACTCCACCACACGTACACACATAAACACACACATACACTACTATTATTTATGTTCTTGTTCAAACACCTAGGGGTAATTTGAATATGATAGAGAAAGTTGGTAAAATGAAACATCTTTGCTTTAGGTAGTTCTTTTATAGTTTGTTTATTTTATGGGTGTACATTCTTTGTGCGTATGTATTGTGTGCATCATGTGTGTGCCTGGTACCCTCAGATCTTGAAGAGGCCATCAGATCTCCTGGAATTGGAGCCATCATGCGGGTGCAGGGTACCAAACTAGAGTCCTCTACAAGAGCAGCAAGTGCCACCAGGTCATCTCTTTAGCCCTCTTGATAGTTTAAGAAAAAAGCCCAGTAGTATTTTATTGATGACTGTTATGGTTAGAATCCTAGGTTTGTAAGGGATGCTGTGCAAAGTGTTGGGGTTTTTGTTGTTTTGTTTTGCTTTTGTTTGTTTCTTTGTTTTAAGGGGGCTGCTGTACATGAAGACTTGAAGAGGGCATTGGATCTCCTAGAGCTGGAACTATAGATGGTGTACAGATGGAATTATACATTTCCATGTGGGTAGAATGTCTAACTGGGAACCAAACTTGGGTCCTCTGCAAGAACAGCAAGTATGCTTAACTACTGACTTGTCCCGAAAGCCCCTGCAAGACATCACTTTAACATTTTAACCTATAGTGTATCTTCAAATGTAATCACATATTTGTATATAGCCATTTTATAGGGGGATTTTTCTGGAATTGAAATTTTTATTTAAAAAAATTAATAGATGTAGCTGGACGAATGTCGAAAGCGTTTCTTCAACAGGTGTTTTTACCACCAGGTGGTGCTATCGACCTGAGACATTGCAACTGTGGCTGAAGGAGTCAGGCTGAATCCTGTGGAATCTGAGAAGTGCTTACTCACAGTTTTTAGGGCTCAGAAATGCCGGTTCTAAAGGACTTGACAGAGCTACACTCAGAGTTGTGATGGAAGTCTGGGGAGGCAGGTTCTGTGGGCACGCGGCTGCAGGAGCATTTTACCCACCAGTGTTCTACAAGGGGCAGCAGGTTTCGGCATTGCTGGGACTGGGTCCTCTTACATGCCTATTGGCAAACAACCCTGCAGAATGCAGCCAGCAGTTCTGCAGGGGAACTCCAGAGTAGAGACTGCTGAGAAACGTCCCCAGAGGAGAGATGACCCCCCCCCCCCCCAGCAACTGCCTCTGGGAGCAACTGTCATATTTGCAGAGACAACAAAGCCAAAATCAAATCAAAACCCTCACACTTTACCAACAGACTTTGGGCTCTTGGAGTCTGGCCCAGAGACTTGTGATGTCTTAACCAAATATTCAAGGCCAAATTCTTCATGATCCATGCACCCTCCCCACTCCCTGCCCAAAATGGCTAGTCTCAAGGACGGCTAACCACTGCTATAAACTACCACCTGGGTAGGTGTGATGACCCAGTGCATACAGGCTCTTATTGCCAGGCTGGGACTCACATGGTGGGCGGCCAAACTAACTCTGGATAGTCACCTTCTGACTTCCACATGCTACAGACAGACAGACAGAACACACACACACACACTCAGAAAAATGTAATACAAATTTTAATGAACTATGTAACAAAAGAGTGAGATGCCCACTTCCCTTTTCAGAAATGGACCAGCACACAAGTGGGACCTGAGACACAAGCAAAAACTTCCCCCAACTGTCATAAGAGTTCCCATCTCCCTGTGAGGGTGATAATCTAACATCTATCTCACCATGTCTGTCTGTCTGTCTGTGTATCATCTCTATCTGAGAGTAAGCCCACTGCCCCTCTTGCAGCATATATCTTTTAAGTCTTTTTATAGCAGTCCTTGTCTGGTAAGTAGATTTATTCCCTGCTCGGGAAGGAGGGGTTTTGACTGCTCAGCATGGCAATATTCACTAGTTAAATAAAACTTGAGTTCCAGGTTCAGGATAGTTGGAAGAAGGCAGGAAGTGATTGAGGAGAGCTGATTGGCCTCCTCTGTGCCCCTGTGTGCATCCACATACAGACACGTGCACATATACTTGTATATATAACACCCACATGTAAATCCCACTCACACACGTGAACATATACAAAATAATAACTCATCGAAAGACTTTATTGCTTACATGTGACTAAAGCTCTAAATAACACAATGTCTGCCCTGCGAGTCATCCCGCCCTGACCCAAGCTCTCCGCTTTCTGCAGGTAAACTGCAAAACACCGCTCATGCTTTGCCTCCATCTGACTCCTCTCATGTGAGAACATGCCTTCTTACCCACATCTGACTCCTCTCATGTGAGAACATGCCTTCTTACCCACATCTGACTCCTCTCATGTGAGAACATGCCTTCTTGCCCACCTGCAATAAACAAAGTTCCTCAGACTTTCTTGCTGGTGAGCCCAGGGGGCGTTTCTCTGCTGCCCCTCAGCAGTAGACTTTACTTTCCATCTGGCTAGTCCAGACATATAGGCTCAGAACTAGCTATGGTGGCCGACAGCCTGACCCAGGCTGGTCCTGCAGGGTCAGTTAGAGCAACTTGGTCAGTTGCTCACCTGCCCAGATCCTCAGTTTCCCCAGTGGTCCCAGGGAGCTATAGTTCTACTTATGAGGTTGGATATTATGATGCCAAGTACAGTGTCTGGTATTTAATAAGTACTTGTAAATTCTGGGCTTTCTTTTATTTGTTTCTTGAGACAAGGTCTCTTTCCCTACATCTTGAACTTAAGTTCTTCTTGCATCTGCCTCCCAAATGCTGGCTTATAGGGCTGACTCAGGAAACTGGACATTCTCATTTTTATTTATTTTTAAAGACATTTTTAAATAATATAATGTGACTACAGTTCTTGTTCTGCTCACTGACTGCCCTTCTTGGAGTAATTCTCAAAGACTGTTTTCATCCAGGGCCACCATGGAACCCTTGCTTGGTCAACCTAGCGGTCTGAAGGCCTGAGACTTGGGCCTTCTAGTTTTTTCTAAGAGTTTGTAGCCTTGCAGTGTAGCTTTCTAAACTCTGAGAAACATGTCTAAAACACTAAGTTTCCTCTCTTAGTTCTCGTTACCTCCCATTGGTCCGGCCCCTCTCCAGCAGCCTTCATGCTGATCAGGTGAACTGGGGGCAGTGTGCCTTGGAAGGAATCCTGCCCTGACTCTTACTCACCTCTGACATCCTACGTATTCCCAGGAGCAGCTTGAAGGTCTAATGTGTATACGTACACCAGAAAACTCATGTTCTATAAGGTGTTCTTTGGAAATAAGCAAGTCTGCCTACTGGTACCACTGCTTTGTAAAATGGTGTTTCATTCTGACTTTTCCAAGATACAGTTTAGGTACAAACAATACAGCAACAACAAAATCAAAAATCTCATTTTGTCTACCTTGTAGGATAAGACAGAAAATTAATATATACAATTAATATATACATTAATATATATTAATATGTAAATATATAATATATAAATTAATATATACAATTCTATGTTTGTTGACTGTAGTTTTTCAGGAATCCAATATGGAATGATGCTATAAATTTTGCATACTTGTAGGTAGACATGAGAAAGTATCTGAAGTGGACTTTTAGAACAGTGGACCTATAATGGGAGTGTAGGGGATCATCAACAGAAAGCCTTATTTGTGATGGACATCTCGCTTCTACTGAGTGTACTGCCAAAATGGCTGCTTTGGTCCACGTAGAGAAGTAACCCAAGATAGAACTTCGTTTAGATTTTAGGGCACCCAGCCAGTCTAAATGGAGGCGGATGAAGGGCTCCTACTATAAAAATAAACTAACTAAAGAGCAATAGGAAAAAAGGCAAACAAGTTTGTTCAATTCCCAAGCTACTTCCTATAAACTACTTAATTTGTATTATTAATCATTCCATATCACATTTAAAATTAGTAATGTTTTCCCCCAAAGCACCAACTATCGCATTAAACATGTCAAAGTGAAGCGAACAAGCAGACAGACAATGAGACATTTTCACATTACTACCAATTTAAAACAGATAATACTTCAGTCTTAGAATGTAACAAGATCGCACACCTGCTGTGCTGCCTACAGCACTGGGGCCTTGGGGATAATGATTTATCCATCTATCCTACAACTCATTAGTAAATAGAAATACCATTAGTCTTTAGTTCACAGACTATATAGGACCAAGTGAGAAGATCCAGTGTGTGAGGCTGGGTGGTGGTGGTGGAGGTGGAGGAGGGGCAGTACTCTTTTAATTCCAGCACATGGGAGGCAGAGGCAACCAGATCTCTGTAAGTTCAGGGCCAGCCTGGTTTAGAGTGAGTTCCAGGACAGCCAGGGCTACACAGACAAACCCTGTCTCTAAAAACAAACAGAAGAAGAAGAAGAAGAAGAAGGAGAAGAAGAAGAAGAAGAAGAAGAAGAAGAAGAAGAAGAAGAAGAAGAAGAAGAAGAAGAAGAAGAAGAAGAAGAAGAAGAAAAAGA
>NC_034600.1:23701537-23715847 GCF_900095145.1 Mus pahari
ATGGTTGTGAGCCACCATGTGGTTGCTGGGATTTGAACTCCAGACCTTCGGAAGAGCAGTCGGGTGCTCTTACCCACTGAGCCATCTCACCAGCCCCTTGGGTACTTTAAATAGCCACTGAGTACTAAAGATAGGACTGTCCAAGGTCTGGCCCACTTCTGCTCATCTATTCAATAAGCAAGAATAAGACACCTCAGGTAAAGACCACATCAGTAACGCAGAGACTTCCACTAGTGTCAAAGGACAGGTCAACAAGCAACCTTGGGGTCGTGAGCCTCTCTCAGAAATGGTCATCGTCGTCTTCCTGACGTTTGTGTGATATCCCCTGTGATTTTAGAAAAGGCACTGGCCTTTGAAGCAAGTGAGTCTCTCTCAGGTCAGCAGCTTACATCTTCCCACTGACAGGAAACCAGTTTTCAGTCTGTTCCATCCAGCCTGCTGCTATGATGACCTGTCTCAATAGGAAGAGAAATTTGAGATCTGTTTTCTGTGCTTCACCCTCCACTTAGAATTCTCTTCTTGAAGGATTTTCTCCAACTGGATTTTTTGATTATTATTCTTTGTTTTTGTTTTGTTTTGTTTTTTAAATTCTTCCTGAAAAAGCTTTATTAGAAGAGTCCTTCCTGGCTCTCTACTGAGGAGTTTATGAAGGATATCAGCTTTCCAGGGTTTTGTGTTCCTTTTCCCACCAAGTTTTGGCTTAACACAGTGAGTGGGATTACATTCCACTTCTGTTTCCAGTCTGGGCAGAGCTATCAAGCCGACTTCCCTTTGGTCTGGAGTGGAGATGGCCTTTTCCTCCTTCTTCAGCTATTGTCAACAAAGCTGCCTTTTGTGAGACATTCATCATCTGCCTTTAACTTCTAAGTCTGGTCACCTGCCAGCAACCTCAGCTGCACAACCCTGTTGCTCAGAACTTGAATTCCATTTTCTTTGTGAGAGTGCTCACTGTGTTTTGGAAATTTCTGACAATGCTAATCTGGCATTCACTTCATTCTCCTGCTTGTTATAATTATTCGAGTCTCTCTTTAAACATGAGCATGTGCACACACACACACACACACACACACACACACACACACACACTGCTGCCAAGGCTGAAACATTATTATAGAACTTTGCCTAGCACATATAAGGGCTCGGTTCCAGCAGCAGCAGCAAAAATCATATTGCTTTTGTGTTGTTTTTGAGACAGGATCTCTTGTAGCCTGAGAGTCAATGTATAGCTGAAGAGGGCCTTGAACTCTGGTCTTCCTGCCTCCACTTCCTGAGAGCTGGAATTACAAATGGGTTCCACTATGGCTCGTGTATGTGCTGCTGGGGTTTCTGGCATGAGAGGCAAGCACTCTACCAATTGTACAAACTGAGTTATATTCCCAGTGCAGCACAACATTTAATGCATATTTAACTTGCCTATAAAGATTGTGTAGTGAGATGGATCAACAGGAAAAGGAGTTTCCCACCAACACTGATAACCTGGGTTCAATTCCTGGAACCTACCCATCTGCCACCCAACTTCTCCCAAGTTGTCCTCTGACCTTCATATGTGCTATAACACACATGCATATGCACATAACTTAAATTGTGCATACAACTTGATCTGATATATGTATATATTTTTATAATTACTCAAATAAATTAATAACACACCCAATAGAACCATTGTAGTAAAGTAAGTTCCCAAAATTTATATGATTTGGGTTTTTTTTTTTTGAGTCAGGATATTAGCAGCTTAGGTTGGCCTCAAACTCACATGTAGCCAAGGATGACTTTAAACTCCTGACCTTCTGCCTCCACCTCCCAAATGTTGGGATTGTAGGTATATACCACCATGCCTGGTTTTGTTCCTATCTTCCATCACAGTTTGTACAGTTCGAATGACAGGATTTGTGTTTGGGGAACCAGCTTCCTTCCCTTACCACAACGTCCCATATTTATATCCATATTGCTACATCGCATGATTTGCTCCTTTTGGTGCTGGGATAAAACACCATGACCAAAGCAACTTGGAGAGGAAAGGGTTTATTTGGCTCACACTTCCATGTCAGTGTTCACCATTGAAGGAGGTCAGGATGGGAACTCAAACAGGGCAGGAACCTGGAGGCAGGCACTGATACAGAAGTCATGGAAAGGTGCTGCTTACTGGCTTGCTCTTCTTGGTTGTTCAGCCTGCTTTCTTATAGAACTTAGGAGCACCAACCCTGGGCTCCTCCACCATGAAATACCAACTAAGAAAATGACCTACAGATTTGCTTACAGGTCAATCTTTCTGAGGATTTTTTTAAATTGAGACTCCCTCATCTGTGATAACTCTAGCTTCTGTCAGGGTGACATAAAACTATGCAGCACAATTGGTCCCCGTAGGTGCTTGTACTCTAACGCTAATTTGGGTCCCCCAAAACTGTTTGCATGAGAGGATCTGCACATACCTTCTGGGAACCTGCCCCCAATTAAATAAGGATGCCAACAGCCAAAGCTGGGGAGGAGAGAGATAGGAGGAGTTTAGGCTTCTCGGGCTCGGGACCACAAGGAGGAGGAAGGGAGAAGCAGAAGCCCCATGGAAGGATGAGAACATGCAGGAGGGGAGGAGAGTTGCCATGTAAAGGTAGAAGGATGCTCAACTGGGTCCAGAGCAGCCACGATGGAGCATAGACATTAGTAAGTGGTAACTCAGAGTCATGGGTAGGAAGGTGGAGTCTAATAGCATGAAGGCTAGGCAGTTGCCCAGCTAGTGTGTGGCTAAAGGCATATTAAAATATAAGGACTGTATGTGTCATTTGGAAACATAAACCATTGAGGTGGGTAGTAAACCTGTGCTGGGATTTGTTAAAAATATTTCTACTACAAATCCCTTGTCAACTTTACACACAAATACATCCCTGTAAAGTTACAGTGTGATCCCCAGGGTCACACATTAATATAGGTACCACAATACAAAACATTTTTAAAAGTTGTACCTTTAAAAATATACCATCTTGTTTAAAATCTAAAGTCCCTTTAAAACTCTAAAATCTTTTTTTTTTTAATTTAAATATCCTCAGCCAGGCATAGTGGCACATGCCTTTAGTCCTAACTAGCATAGGCCTGTGAGTTCAAGGGAAGCCAGGGCTACATAGTGAGACCCTGAAAAAGTAGTTTTTCAACTGTGGGTTCCTATACAATTAAAAATAAATACTTTCTTACTTCAAGAGGGAAGAACTGGGAAGTTGTCACAATCTGAACACAGCAAACTCCAAATCAATAATATAATGAATCAATGAGCAATATCTGTGATTCACTGATCATCTTCTGGGCTTCTCCAAGGCGTGGGACACAGCTCTGGTTCCACCCTCTGCAGCACACACAGCTTGTCTTCTAGGCTCTCTCTGGCTCCGCTCCACTGCTGCTGCTGTTCTTCGTGGTCATCCTTGGTATCTCCAAAATGCTGGGCTCTTCTGCTGCAACTGTGCCATACTTTCACTCATAGCCTTTCTTGGGCTTTCCTCAAGGACCCCAAGCTTCAGTTTCTCTGCATAACCCCTTCCATCCTGGGCCTTCAACTCCTATTGAGGCTGCGCCTTCACCAGTGGTCTCTTCTGGCCTCTCACAGTGCCGAGTCTCACTTCTTCTCCATGACCCCCCTCATGCCTTCAAAACAGTACCACCTGGGTGGCCTATGCCACCTATGCTACCAAGTTCTGCTGCCAGCTTGAGGTCCAGCCTCCTCTGGAGCACAGCTGAGCTTAAGGAAACACTTCACCCCGGTGACGCTGCGCGTCTGCTTGAGCATAGCTGACTCTTCAGCCCTAGCTGACTAGCATTCACTGTCTCAGCAAAGCAAAGGTTCCATCCACTTTAGGGGGTTTGCTCTCTCCACCATCACAGCTGCCTCTTCAGGCCCAGCTGACCAGAACCACAGATCCTTAACTCAAAATATGCAGTGCCCCCCCCCATAGTCTTCAACCTTCCCTCTGGAACTTCTCAAGCGAGGCTTCCATCTTCTGTACCTTCAACACTCTTCCCTTCTCTATCCTCTCTCCCTAAATGTATCTCCCCTCCATGGAGTGTGTTTCCAGTTTCCTGGCTACACACACACACACACACACACACACACACACTTTTGAAGCTAGCATCCACATATAAGAGCATGTGGCACTTGTATTTTCGTCCCTGGGCAACCTCACTTACGTCTGGTTGTTGTTGTTAAGACATTCCCTACGCCCATTCTTAGTCCATTCTATGCCCTTATTAAGATAGTAGATCCTAACTAAGACCCAAAGAACTGGGATCTTGCTTTTGCTGGCTGAGTCCATCACAGGTAGGAAGGGGAGAAAGTCCATCCTTGCAGGATCCGCTGGAGCCCCTGCAAAGATGGTCTGTAAGCAGATGACCCAGCCTGTGGTGAGAACCAGAAACAAATGCAGAGAGGACAATAAGGACACTGGCTCTGCTGGCCTTCATGCTGGGCATAAGCAGGGGAATGCTTGTCTGGACAACTTAAAGCCAGTTTGTATTTGGGCACAAAGTGGCTGGAGTACATAGGTGGTCTCAGGGACTACACGTTCCTGACCACTGGAATGCAAGTTGTTGTACTGTGTTGCAGCTCATTCTGGATGTTTCCATGTGTGAACACAGATTCTCCTCTTCTTCCTCCTGTTGCTCCTCCTGAGACAAGGTTTCATGTAGCTCGGGCTGGCTTCAGACTCACTATCTAGTCACGAATGAAACCTGAGCCTTCTGTTTCTAGCTCGTGAGTAAGAGTCTGTTAATAAATTACAGTCGTTGTGTTCTTTTCTGGCTTTAGAGAGAAAAAGGTATGGGGCAGGCTCTCCCACGGTAGTGTAAGCAGAGAATGAAACATCAAAAGGACACCATAGAAACTCCTTATCACATGAAGGAGTCCTTAAGGAAGGCCCCAACCTGTTGTAAATACTGAGGGAGTGAAGAGGACAAAGTGTGAATTGTCTGTCTTCACTCCAAAGGAATCTAGAGCATTCTTTGCGTGTGTGTGTGTGGGGGGGGGGGGAGGGGGAAGCTGAGTTGATTCCTTAGAAAGGAATGTGTGAGAATGTGTGTGAGAGGGATGTGTGGATGTGTGTGTGTGCACATGAGTGTTAAAGTACATGTGTGTATGAATATGTGTGAGTGTATGACTGTGTGCATCTGTCTATATGTATGTGTATATGTGTGTTAGTGTATATGTGTGTACATGTATAAGTTAGTGTGTATAAATGTATGTGTGTGTGAATATTTTAATGTGTATATATTTATGAACATGGGTGTGAGTGTATGAGTGTGTGTATGCATGTGTGTATGTATGTATGTGTGGTGCATGCATTGTTTAGATGTACTTTGCTTATCATAATATATTCAGAGAGGGTTGGGAATAAAATGAAAATACTAAACTGAACTTACAAAGTGGAGTTTTGCCAACTGTAGGAACAAAAGGCCCAAAATAAAAGGGCCAAGGGCTGTACATGCCTAGAGCCTGACCCAGTGACTTGAGCTGGCACACAGCTAGAACCTAGTTCCCAACGGCTGCTGGTTTTCAGCCCAGATGGCGTGGCTCAGGAAGACTGACTGGGTTATACAATTTACTGCCTCAGGCTGTATTTGACTTATTTTTGAAAAAGCACTTACTAATGGCCCCGGAGATAAGGCTAGGGCTTCTCTTGACTGTGTAAAAGGACCTGCTTCCCTTGGGGACTGGGGGAGGGGAGGGAGGTAGGCAGCCATTCCAAGAATTCTCCCATGATGCTTCAGTTGGCAGTGTTCATTCTTTATTAAAACTTTTATATCAGCTCTGGCACCATAAATACTTTCACCTTATATCTAGGTCTCATCGTTTCTAGAGCAACACTAACATATTTGAATAAAATATTCTTTTGTTAGGGAAAGTATGAGGGGGTAACTTAATCAAAGTACATTGAATACATGTATAAAATTCTCAGAGAATTTATAGAAATATTCTATAGAATATTCGTTATTTCCTGCTATTTCTTAAAAGGATGGAACTAGAGATCTACTCATTTGTGTACAACACCTACGATAGAACATAGTTAGTAAAGCTGGGTTTCCCTAAGCAATTGTCCAAGCAAGCTTCACTTCTGCCAGGAAAAAAAAGTGTTATGTGAAAAATTGTGCTATATATTCCACAGAATACTGTAAAACTCAGAGAAATACACTACAAAGCTTATTTGTAAAAGTAGCATACTAAATCTAGTCAGGTTAGCATCATAATAAGTGCGTTAATACTTAATCTATTTTTATAGACATCCTAAGAACCAGAATAAGTCTATGAGCTTTTTTCATTATTTAATTTATATTATTTGCATTATTATAAACAAAATTATTATCTATTAAAATATGGGATGTTTAAAAAGGCCCAATATTCAGTTATTATGAATGCAGGCATTAGATTGTTGTGCTAAGTTTTAGAAGTAATTAAGTTAAAATGTGAAACTTTCAGATACAACATCCACTGACTTAATTGCATTAATTCCACTGTCTGCTAACATCAAAATTGCACTGTGTATTCAAGGAAAAAGTGACAATGGTGAGTGTGTGCGTGTGTGTGTGTGTGCGTGTGTGTGTGTGTTTGTGTGTGTATGCACTCATGTTCACATGTGTGTGCATGCACATATCTGTACCAGTGCCCCTGTTTACAGAGGACCAACGTTGACATCGGCTGTCTTTATTGCTTGCTTCTTTATTTACTGAGTCAGGATCTCTCCATTGATCCCAGAGCTTACTCATAACCTCCTCTGGCTCCCCATCTTGTCCTGGGTTGAATCCCCTCTCTGTCTCTGCCTCTCGCAGGCTGGGATTACACATGGCCCCCATGCCTTGGCTGGATTTTATGTGCATTCTGTGGATCCAAGTCTAGTCCTCACTGTTTAACCACTGAGCCATCCCCCAGTTCAGCCTTTCACTGTGAACAAGAACACAGGTTGCAGAGGGAGAGATTGCTCAGTGGTTAGAGCACATTAGTCTTACAGAGGACCTGGGTATTAATTCCTACCGCTCACATGGTGGCTCACATAACCCTAGTTCTCAGGGACCTAACAGGCATGTGTGTGATGCATATACACACACACACATGCATGTAAATATTTCATATACATAAAGTAAAATAAATATTTCTTTAAAAAAATTCATGTATCTGGGAACAAAGGAAGCCTTGGGCAGGTTTATATGTGTGGATTAATCATAAAGGGAGAATTTACTTGCGTGTTTGAAAACTCAGCAGGACACTGAATAACGAAGAACGGCAGAATGGCTGAGGCTCCAAACTGTCTTATATAAGACGTAAGAGGCACTGCTGCCGACACTGAATCTAAACCCCCTAATTGTAGGGTTTGTTATTTTATAGGCTCACAAGGAAGAAACATTACCAATTAAGCTGCAGCGATCTTCCTTACCACCCAGAAATGTTACACCATTCAGAGAGCTTTAAATGCTCAGAAGGGAAACGGGACAAAGTATTTTACATTGTCTTCCTCAGTCCCTGTGGCTCACACGGATGACAGCTCACTCAAGTCATTTCTCTCTAGTACAGTGGGGTCATACACATGGTCCCCACTACCAGACTGAAACTAAGCTGCTATCTGACCTGCCAAGATGATCAAGATTACAGAGAGCATCGATGAAATGGTTCTAAAGAAGACAAGGCTGGGGGAAGGGCTGGGGGGGGGGGGAGAGACCAGGTTTTTGTTTTAACCATTTTCTCTCTCTTTTAGGCAGGGTCTCTGGTATCCCCGTTTTGACTCAGTCTTTACTTGAATTTGCTAAGTAGCTGAACATGACTTTGAACTCATTATCTTCTTGTCTCCACCTCCCTCCTGGTGGGATTCCAGACACATGTACCACCATACCAGATTTTGTTCAGTGCTGAGAAATGAACCTAGGACATCTTGCATAAAAGCAAGCACTCTATGAAGTAAATCACACCCCCTAGCCAGCCATTTGTTTCTTTAGCAATTTAAAATAAGTACTCTGGGTTAGGCATGGTATTATTGGATGTAAAGGCTAGGGGTTCAAAGTCGTCCTTTGCTACATAAGCTCCAAGCTACACGAGACCCTTTCTCTAAACAAACAAAATCTCCAGCCGAATCTATTTTTAAAGTATTTCTAAAAAATGGACCTAAGCCAGCAGTGGTGGCACATACCCTTAGACCAGCACTCAGGAGGCAGAGTCAGGAGGATCTTGAGTTCAAGGCCAGCCTGGTCTACAGAGTGAGTTCCGAGACAGCCAGGGCTACATGGAGAAACCTTATCTCAAAAAAACCCCAAGATGATGAAGATGATGTAAAGAAATGGACCTAAACTGGTCTTAAGTAACTGAAACCTGACTATGAATAAGCAGACAGAATTCATGAAACAGTCTTCCTTCCAGGGAGGAAATTCTGCCTTTTGTCTCTCACAAAGACATCCTCAAAGAAAGCCTTCTATTGATTTCATGAAGGCAGCTAACTGGCTGTTGTTCTGATCCAGCCAATCACTTCCAAAGACCTCATACTTCAAAGATGCTGTGAATATAATGACTCAAAGAGACACCAGGGGCCTTTGTTGAAGTGTAAACTGAAAAGATAGGCCAAGGTAAAAAAAAAAAAGGCCCATTATTAAAGAAATGCACTTAGACCTCTAGTACTGTTTTTAGGAAATTAATGTACCTTAGTGAGGAAAGTTAAGGTTGGGAGAGAGGGAGTGTGAGGAACATAATTTAAAAACCATTTTGAATGACTCAAATGCCATTTTGTGTACTTGGAATAATGTAACGCATATGAGAAATAAGTTTGTCACTGGGCAGCTCTGATAAGAGTTAGGCCCCAGAAGCAAGCCCCTGGCAGACCACCCAGCAGCTCAGACCTGAGCTCAGCCCAGGTCTGGCCCTGATATGCTAATGAGATAATCCTAACAGGCTGTTGGTGAACCAGCTCCACCAGGCTGTGAGCCCTAAGAGCGGCAAGGCTATACCGTCCAAAGAAATTATACAAAAATTGGAACTTTGGGAATATTCTGTAGGACCTCACTGACAGGATCCTTAAACACCTCGCCTCTGGCTTGTGTTCATATGCATCACCAAGAGGACTTGAAACTGGGCGTGGCCCTGGCTTCAGTGACCACTCTTGCAGAGCCCACACAGGGTTGTCTGTCAGCGATCTTTATTGGCCTGTGCTCTTTAGGACCTCCCGGACCACCATCAGCGCCATCTTCCCGCCTGCCAGGGCTGAAGAACCTCACAGAGGATGTGGGCCGAGCCTGCAAGCTTCCATAGCATCCTGCCCCGGATTCCCCAGTGGACCCTGCAGCAGCCTTTCTGCCCAAACGACCATTCATCTCCTGCTTGTTTAACTTTTATGTTAGCATGCTACTATAAGGAATGCTGGTGTGAATAAACCGAGCATGTTTGAAAGACAACTAATGCGTGGACATCCTAATTGCTGAGTGTCTTACAGCCCACAGGCTGTGATCTCCACAGGAGAGAGGTATAAACTGCCTTTGTCTCCCTCACTCTGACAATCTCAACTCTAAGCTGTGTTTACTTGAAATCAGGAGTGTGAATATTTTGTGAATTGAATTTTAAAATCAAAGCAGAATAAATTTCCCTGGTATGTAGAAGAGCAGAAATGGGCCATCTTTTAGAAATGCTTTTTTAAAGATTTCATAGTAAACGTGTATAGTAACTGCACTATTATTTCCCAAAGTCACACAAACATATCTCATGTTAACCAGGCTGGGCATCAAACCCAGGGCTTCATACATGCTAAATGATCACTCTATCAACTTAACTGCATCCTAGCCCCAATATTTATCTTAGTGAAGTGGAAGCTTTAAAATCTACTCAGTGGTAAGTTGGTAGCATAAACGTTAGTGTGCATAGCATCTACCTGTAAGGCCCTGGATTTGAGGCCTGGCAACTCCCCAGTACACTGTTTGAAGTCTTACTACATAATTTAAGATGCAAAGCTGTTTTAAATGTGTTACCATATTCCAGGGTAGATGTGTCACTCTGGGGATGCCAGGGGATGTGGGAGACCAGGCTGAGATGAACCAGGCCTTGGGCAGCTCTCACCTAATAGCCAAATGGTCCTTTGTTGAGAGCTGTGTCAACCCCCTCATTCCCAAGGCTGCCCATGGGAATCATTCGACTTTTGCCCTGAGATGACACCTGGGGCTGTTAAGGAGTGTTAAGGAGTATCCCGGATCCTGAGATAAGCCCCCACCCACCCACCCACCCAGGCATTCGGGAGCAGCGGCGCCAGGACTCTGAGATAAATCACAAGAAGCTTCAAGTCTGCAATCAGCACCCCCCTCCTCCCCCCCTCCATTTTGTCCTTCGCTCTATTTATTTTGATCATGCTTTAACCCCATTTCCCCTCTCTGTATGCCTTAAAAACCGGGTGTTCAGCCCTCAATAAACGAGACCTCGACAATTTTCTTGCCTGATCTCCTTTTTCTTTCCCGTCCGTTGTCTTTTTCAGGCTCGGTCCCCCTCGACCCACAAAATAGCTGGTCCCACAGGCTGGGATAAGGGGGTCCTAGCAGATGAGATTTAGCCACTCATCCCCAAAGAATCGCAGGAAAAAACAAAAAAACAAAACAAAACAAAAACCTTTATTCTCCTTGCTGTCAGGAAGACATAGCTAAGGGCCGGGTCCCTTTGGGGTGCCAATAGCAGCCTTAGATCACACAGGACCAGAACAAAAGCAGGGTCAGGGCAGTTTGATAGCAAAAGGTCTAGGTCAGGTCACACAGTTGGGCCTCTGAGGACTTTTCTCACAGCCTTGTAAATGTCAAGGAAATTGCTGCTCAGGGGCAGTCTGCCTTTGACTCACAGGATGTCTGTCTATCATAGCTGTGTGATCCTAGATTTTAAGATAAACGGAGGGTAAGAACAACTCAGAAAAGGACAGAAGTAAAATGAGTCAGGCTAATAATTGGATCCCCTTCTAAAGGATTTGTAAAAACCTGAGTGTAGACAAACTAAAACCCAGAGCACACCTAGTACATCTTAGTGACGTCTCCTTACCGATGGCAGCAGAAACAGACCCAACTCTAACCTGAGAGGATTAAATAATTGAAATTAATATGCTCCCAGAGGGCCGGATGGGGCTGAAAAGCCTGCTGAGCGGCACCCTCCCCTTTCATTAGTGTGGCATCTGAGTTCCCTGGAGTGTTGCCCGAGTCTTTCCCTTTGTATTCTCTACACTCAGGGGACTTGCCAAGCAAATTAACAATGTGACGTGACTAAAGGGAGAATCTCTACAACACGAAGGCAGAGTTTAAAGCGCCATTTCAGGGCCTCAGAGCCATCAGCGCTCTGAACATATGGAACTGTTGCGATCGTACAAAGGAATCTCTCTTACCTTACTGACATCACCTGCTCTAAGTCCTAACCAGGCTCTCATCATAATTAACTATGACCTGGTTATAACATAACCATCACAATGCCTTGGTAACCTACATGTGCTCATTATTTGAACTTGAAGATTTCAAGAGGAAAATGAAAATTCTTGCAATAGGAACTAGTGGAGTTACATTCGATTTTTTTTTTACTACCTTCGTATATACAAAGCAAACCACAATAAGGGGAGGTTAGTCTTCCTGTCCAACATAATCAGGAGGCTGCAGGGAGCACCTCTGGATTTGGAAGTAGCTCCTGTGACCCAGAGATGCAGAAGACAGGCCAAGGTACCAACCACCCTTTGTTTTCTAGACAAAAGAACAGAACAAAACAGAAAACCCTCTATTGATTCTTTGCAAGTTTCATATCATGCACCCCAGTCCCATCCATTGTATCTGCCCTTTGCCCTTGCAACCCCCGACTCCTTATCCCCCCAAATAAAAAAGCACACAAACAAAATAAAGCATAAAAAAAAAATTTCATTGTGGAAGCTGTAGTGTATCACAGTGTGTCCCACGGTGCACCCCTCTGTCCACACATCTTCACTTGCAAATGTTTATTGCAATGAGTCATTGGGTAGGTTCAAGGTCTCTGGTTCCTGTGACACCATCAATATTGGATCCTCACCAGGACTCTTCCCTGTTATCCTGTTGTTGCCCTGGGTCTTGGACATCCTGAAACCCTGGATCAGCAGGTCCAGCCCCTTCAAGACCCCCAACAGTTCACAGATGATATATATTTTGGAGTGGGCCAAATGAAAGTGCCTGAATCTGGGCCTGGGTGATAGCTGGGCCGGGCGACTTTCTCTTATCTGTACCACCAGGGTGAGCTCTCCAGCACTGCTCTGACTAGGCCACTCAGTGTCCTTGGCAGGAGGTAGGAGGCAGGAGGCCAGGTCAGCTCTTCTACTCTCCTGTCTTAGGGACCTTCAGAACCAGCTTCACCGTGCTGCCAGTCAAGGAGTGGGTTGGTCAGTGGTAGATAATCCTTTTTTGATATGAACATCAGGGGCTTTCCTTGGCAGACAGGGAGAAGACCTTGGGTGGTAAGTAGACAGTCATACTTTTCAGCCTAAAGAAAACAAGCCTGGAGTGAGATGGTGGGAAGAAACAAAATATGTTTGGAGACTTGATAAGGAAATGGGAGGACAACAGGAAGCATAGCTCAGTGGTACCCCACCTGCTATTAGCAGTTCCATTCTCAGCCCCTCACTCCCACACAGGAGGAGTAAGGATCCTTTTCATGAGGGACTTATTCAAACATTCCTCGAAGCCCCTACCGTTAGGCAGCTCCTTGCCAGTCTCCACTTAGCCTGCCCACTGTCTGAGTTGTAACTCAGAAGGCCTGGCGTCTCTCTTGTCATGTTTACTTCTTCCTTTCCTGCATAAACCTGTTACCAGTTTGCCCCACTCCCTCCTCACAGCAGCGTACCTATCCTGTCTGTTTTTCTTTTCCTTTCAAATTCCATGTTCCCTTCCCAGTCTGTTTTTAGATTTGTTGATCAACCAGACCAAGAACCTACAAAAAGGACTCTGTGTCCCTTTTGGTCAGGGTGGGGACCTGTGCTACAGAAGCCAGAAGGGACCCACATAAGAAGAGCGTGCAGGGCCCTGGGCAAAAGAGAGGGCCATTGGGGGAAATTGAATTAAGATGGTTGATCATTTAGGAACTAGGACAGGCAGATCAGGACCCGGAAGACAGGGTAGCGTTCATCTGTCATCTCAGCATTCATGCAGGGAGACAGAAGGCAGAGACAGAAATGCCGCTGGAGCTCAAAGCCCAGGCAACCTGGAATAAGCAGTGTAGCGTGGAAACTGTAAGAGAGGCTCTGCTTCAAAAAGGTGAGACCAGATTTCTCAACGTTGTCCTCTGACCTCCACGTGCGCACCAAGGCATGTGGAAACACACACACATGCATGGGTAGGAAGACACACACACACACACAGAAAGAGAGAGAGAGAGAGAGAGAGAGAGAGAGAGAGAGAGAGAGAGAGAGAGAAATAAAATTTGAAAATAATAATAACATTAGATGTACAAATCAAGAAAGATGAAGGCTGGGTACAAGAAAAGCCATGCAACTTAATGCAATGTCAAACATTTATTACAGGATAGGTACCGTTGTAAGGATTTTATTGTGTGTGAATTTCCTAATCCCTCCAGTTTTAGACAGAAGGTAATTGAGGTGCATAGAGACAAAATGGCTAATAATAAATGTCCAGCTCTAACACAAGCCCCTGACTACCAGAAGCCTGTCACTAGTCACTTGTTTTTTTGTTTTTTTTCCACTTTATTTATTTATTTATTTATTTATTTATTTATTTATTTAAGACAGGGTTTCTCTGTATAGCCCTGGCTGTCCTGCAACTCACTTTGTAGACCAGGCTGGCCTGGAACTCAGAAATCCGCCTGCCTCTGCCTCCTAAGTGCTGGAATTAAAGGTGTGTGCCACCACCGCCTGGCTCTTTTCTTTCTTTCTTTCTTTTTTTTATTGGTTATTTTATTTACATTTCAAATATTATACTATTTTTCATTCTATTGTTCTATAACATTGAGCTTTAAAACTTGAATATATTGAGTAGAAATAGCTTTTAGAAGAAGTCCGATAGGGATGTCATGGTGCTCTATTTTTTTCCTAAAACCCCCAAACTGACTGGTTATCTATTCAGTTAGTTAGAATTGCTAAATTAGTGACAGAATCTACGTAGCTAAGGGTGGTCTGAAATTCACTATGTAGTCCATTTTAATCCCCAATTCATGATCTCCTGCCTCTACTTCCTACATACTAAATACTGGAACCACAGGAATGAGTTATATTTCTAAAAGATTTGAGCTTCTCTTCTCTTCTCTTCTCTTCTCTTCTCTTCTCTTCTCTTCTCTTCTCTTCTCTTCTCTTCTCTTCTCTTCTCTCCTCTCCTCTCCTCTCC
>NC_034600.1:23715967-23730232 GCF_900095145.1 Mus pahari
TCTCTCTCTCTCTCTCTCTCTCTCCCTCTTTAGGTAGTCCTGGCTGGCCTGGAACTTGCTGTGTAGACAGGCTAGTCTCAAACACTCAGAGCTCCTCCTGCCTCTGCTCCCAGAGTGCTAGGATTAAAGATGAGTACCCCCATACCTGGCTGTTGTTTGTTCTTAACCAAATTAAACCTGAACCACTATTTAAGTCCTTACTTAAGGTTTCTATTGCTGTGATAAAACACCATGACCGAAAGCCACACGGGGAAGAGAGTTTTTTTATCTTGCAACTCTTAGGTCACACTCCATCACTGAGGAAAGTCCGGGCAGGCACTCAAGGCAGAAACCTAGAGGCAAGTACTGAAGCAGAAGCCATGGGGTTATGTATGCTATTTTCTGGCTTGTTCCCCATGGCTTGCTCGGCCTGCTTTCTTATATGACCCAGGGCCACCTGCCCAGGGGTAGCACTGCCCACAGTGATCTGTTCCCCCCCCTCACCCGCTGCCAATCATCAATTAAGTGACTTTCTCCCAGGTTTTCTTACAGGCCACTCTGGTGAGAGTATTTTCTCAGGTGAGGTCCACCCTTCCTAAACGATTCTGGCTTGTGTCAAGTTGGCAAAACCTAGCCAGCACAACCAATGACCTGTTGTCAACTCGACACACAAACACACCACTATGCAACTACAACTTTTCCTTTCCCATTTCTTCCCAACATGTCATGTTAATGTCACAATACAAAACATTTCAACTCTTTAGAAGTCCTACAGTCTTTGAAAATTCTCACCCTTTTCAGTCTCTCTAAAATATCCAAAGTCTCTAAAATTCCAGAGTTTCCCAGCTGTTGGCTCCTGTAATATAAAAGTTGTACATTTCTTATTTTAAAAAGGAAAAGCCAGGGCACTGCTGCAATCAGATCCAAGCAAAAATCAAAGTCCAACAGTGTCAAGCTCACTGTCAGATTTCTGGGACTGGTAATCTGCAGAAAATGGGCTCTTGGACCTAACTGGGCTGCGTCTTCACCATCAGCTTCTCCTGGGATCTCCTCAGGGATTCTGACCCTGCCACAGGTTGCCACAACGCAACTTCTCTTCATGAAGCCCTCAGTCCTGGGGCTCCTCCTGCAGCTGAGGCTGCATCTTTACCAATGGTCTCTCTTGACCTCCCACAGTGCCAAGGCTCGGCTGCTCCCCATGACCCGTCCATGCCTTTAAAACCAGCACCACCGGGGAGAGACTTATACATTACTAAGTTTAGCTACCAGTACCAGGTACACACAGCCTTGGTTCCTCTCTAGACCACAGCTTCTGTGTGTTGACCCCAGATTCTGTCTGAATGATGCTGGTCACTTCTTAATCCTAGCTTTGGCTCCAGCAGATACATATCAATTATTCAAGTGGTTCTGGACTCTTCTTAAATACAGCCAATGCTGACTAGAACCAAAAACAATTCAAAATACCCAATGTCCCTGATGCAGTTTTACAAGGACTCCTGAACTTCCCTCTGAAACTTCACAAGCCAGGCATCAATCATCTATACTGCTCTCAGGATTATCTTCTCTTCTAAACTCCCAATAGCTCATTAAGCTCTGACTATTCAATGGCTTTTCCAGCCCAAAGTTCCAAAGTTGTTATTAACTCTCCCAGACACTTTGGTCAGGTCTGTCCCTGTGACACTGTGCTCCATGGTAGCCCTCTCAGTCTTTCTTTCTTTTTGATTGCTGTGATAAAACACCATGACCAAAAAGCATCTTGTGGAGGAAAGGATATATTTCGTCTTGCAATGCTCAGCTTACATCCCTCCAGCAAGGGGATGCCAGGGAAGAACCTGGAGGCAGGAACTAAAGCAGAAGCCATGGAGGACACTGCTACTGCTGGCTCCCCAGAGTGTGCTCAGCCTGCTTTGTCTTACAGTTCAGGACCTTTGTCCAGAGGTAGCACTGTCCACAAGGACCTGGGTCCTCCATCAATTGCCAAAGAAGAGAATTTCCCCACAGATTCGCCAACAGGCCAAGCTGATGAGACATTTTTTCTCAATCGAGATTCCCTCATCCCAGAGACATCTAGGTTTGTACCAACAAAAACAAACAAACAAAACAACAATAAACAACAACAACAACAACAACCAACACAGGTCCTAAGAGATTTTATACAGGAAGATCACACAAAAAAAATTGTTTGTAATATTTAAATCTCAGCAGAGGGGGTAGGGTGTATATAGCTCAGTGGGAGAGCTCCTCACACAAGGAGACCCAGGTCCAGGGTCCAATCTCCAACCCTGAGAACAGCAAAACCTGACAGAAGAGAGTTCTTCATTAGTTTCCTTCCTCGAAGTTGTTAACATTTTAGTGGGCTATGTTTTTTTTTTTTTTTTTATTTTTTTATTTTTATCAGTTTTTAATCTATTCTTGAAGTGGAAATAACATTTGTAATAAAAATTCCTAAATTTAGTAAAAAGTTTCTAAAGAGGGTTGGTGCCTGGCACGGTGGCACACACCCTTAATCTTAGCACTGAGATCACTGTGGATCTCTGTGACTTCGAGGCCAGCCTGTCTACCTGGTGAGGCCTTGTCTCCAAAAAAGAAAAAAAAAAAAAGAAAGAAAAGTCTATGTTTTGTTTTTAATAATACAACACACAGATACACACACAATCACTGTTTTCATTTCAGTATGTAGTATTTTTAAATATTTACCTCTATCAAAAAAGAGCTTCAAGTTCAAGAGAGGAAAAAAACCAAATTACAGGCTACTTATTTATAGTTTTATATGTACATTTATATATAATTATATTGTAGAAATTAAAGCTAGTTTAGTTAATTTAAGAAAATTTTTGTGGGGAGACTATTTTACCTGGTCTGCCAAGAACTACAATCTTACTAAAATAGATCTGTTATTGCTTGTTTCTGAAAGAGCCACATCAAAGGGGCCCTGACTGTACAACGACCTTCAAGTTAGGAACACCATGTCTCGATCCAAAAAGTATGTAGACTAGTTAAAAAAAAAAAAGAAGGTGCCACTGTTTCTGTTGGTCTCTTAGCAGTACCTCTACTCTTGTTAGTGAACCGTAAATATCAAGGATGCTTCTAACAAGACGAGTCCTTAGAGTGGGGATGAGAGGATACCTCCAGATCTGGCCACAGTTATAGTTATTTGAGATCTTTGATCAAAGTTTGAGGAAGAGTGCACACAGATTTTCTTTCTTTTTTTCTCGCTGACAATCCTGTGTAGAGTTTCTTTGTATAAGTAGCAAACAAGCCAGAGGCAGTCCACGGATCAGGCCAGTCCTTCTGCATGGAGGTCTATATTAAGGAGCCTGAGGAGCTGGGTACGGTGGGGAGTTTGAGCTAAAGGCAGAATTAGGCTGGATGTGGAACCAAAGTTGCTGCCCACCTTGGCTAGAGAACTGGCCTTGAACTTCGACTGTCTGAGCTAGTCCTGGCCATATAGCAGCATGCATTCTTCCAGGGCTTGGTGTGGTTGACAGAAGCAAGTCCCCTGAATATGCAGCAGAGAGTAGGGCTTGATCTCCTTGAGCTTCATGAAGGCCTTAATAACTTCAGCAGTCACGAAGCTGGCTTTGGCATTGCTGGACCCAGGGCTTACTGTAGGCTAGGCAAGCGCTGCACCACTCTCAGACGCTATAGGCTCTTACACTGTTAGACGTGCACTCCAAACCATTACATGATTCTTCTCTGTTGATGGGGCTTCTTTTTATATTTCTGGGAATGGAACTTGGGATTTAGTGCCTGTTAATGCTGATGTGAAACCGGCTCTTATTCTCAAGGGAACAAGAGCTAGTTTATTCTGAGCCAAAAACGAATAACCATGGCCTGGGAACATAGTTTCAGGTTGGCTTGAATGACATTCTACTGCAGATGAGGGTAAGTGAACTTTTAGAGTCTCAGACCAAAAGAAACTGGTAACAATGTATTTACCAGGCACTTTGGTGAGGATATTATCTGAGAGGGATGCAGTAGTAGTGGGGAAGTAGCTACAGGTTTCAGATGTGTTCACAACATGTACTCTATGGTTAGAAGCTAGTGCCCTGACGAGCAATACATTTCAAAAGCTTTACTTAATAGTCCGATCCTGGAGGTGGGCAGAAAATGGGTTAGTAAGAGGACAAAAGTCGGCCCAAGATAACTTTGATTTTTCGATCTACAGTATTCCATCTTTGCAAAATCATGAAGGTCCATCTAGTCTGCCCGACTTCAACACTAGCGTGCTAAGAAAGAGGCACCACATAGCATCTTCAGAAAACTTCAGTGCACACCAGGCAGGCATCCTACCTCGAGCACAAACAGTAAAGCTGGCTGCACGCGACGTGGTGTTTGCACCACAGTCCACACAACTCTTGAAGGGGCCGAGGCCAGAAGACAAAAAATCACAAATTACTTTTTTTTTTTTTCATTTCATTTAAACACACTCATGAATACAAGCGATGGTTAAGCCAGAGCTTCAAAGAGGCCATGTTATCCAGCCTGTTCTTAGTGAAGTTAGAATTTGCAACTTCCTGACACTGGAAGTTAAGACTTTTGTTAACTTTTTTGGGGGTGCCTTAGTGTACATTTGACATGTCCACAAACCATTTATTATTTTTGGCATGTTGGGGAAGGAACTCATGCATGCTGGGAAGTTCTCTACCACGGAGTTCCAAGCCCTATCTCAAGGTCATTAAGAAGCATGCTCTCTCTCTGGGATACTGACATCCATACTCAGAACCCTCAATCACTAGCATAAGGTTGGCAAACAAACAAAACCAAAACAGGAGTCCACTAGGAGGTCTCTGATCCTAACCCAGTGACACTGGGTGAGGGAGGGGTCTCCTAAAGGAGTGGGTAAGTTCCAGCTCAAAGGTCTGTACAGTTTGCACCCCTCCCCCCACCTCTTGGGCGGTTCCCACAAAGACAAACTCTTGGTGCAGACCGGTTTCCCCAGGGGCTGAAGTTCTAAGTCTAGTGACCGCCCTGCAGCAGCAAACAATGGAGCTCACTGTGAAGCCCGGCGGAGATCCCGGCTCTGAGTAACTGCCAGCCACCCAGCAGGTTGCTCCTCCCTCACCCTTTTATTTTTAGTTACAGCCACTGTCTTCACAACTTTTCTTAACCCCCAAGTAGGGGACTGCTCTGTTGTGTGTGTTACTCTAAACTCCTGGATCTAAGACGCTAGAAGATTCAGCGCTGGTAATAACTAAAGCACGTATTATCAAAAACAGTTTTCTTTAGTTTCTATCTCCTAAAGTTCCCAAGACACTATAGGCAAAGGCTCTGTCCAGAGAAGGTCAAGCCCTGGGTTTTGTGCCTGAGGATGTGACACTAGGGTTGTCAGCTTGGCCTTTTCACTTCCTGAGGCTTTAGGCAAGCTATCTATTTAAGCTACTTAGACTTCCGCTGTCACTTTCCTCACACGGGTACAGCAATGTTTATCTGAAATACTCTCCCAGCAAACAAGGGACAGGTGTAAAATTCATACAAAGAGAAATGGCTTTACATTTGAAGTAAACGTGAGAAGAGATTCAGGTAGAGAGCAAAACGTGGCGCTCCCTTGGCATTCAACAAGCAGTTGTTGGAATCCTCCTTTCAACGAGGGTCAGCTGAGAGGCAACAAGGACCCCAACCTAGTCCCTGGTTCCGAGATCCTCTCGGTCAGCGCTCTAACCAGAGCCGCCAGAGTTCCGCGGGAACGGCAGGTGGAACGGCTAGGCGCCTGGGGAGACCTGGCACGTGAGGGGGTGCGGGGAAAGAGGGGTAGATGCCCCAGAGGAGGAAGGCGATCGCAGTCCCATACCAGTGGCGCCCTCGTGGAGGGACCAGCGCAGGGCAGTCGGGAGGGAGTTTTTCTCTAGGGCTCCAGTTTTAACTACCGAAGGCAAGCGGATGTAGTTTACCGGAGCCGGGGCGTCGCGAAACCCGGCGGTTCGGTAAAACCGGAGGGCTTGTAAGAAATGTCATTCCCTTGGTCTAACCCTGGCGGAAGTGCCAGAGAGGAAGAAGCCCACTGGGCTGCCCGGAAAGGGGCGGGACCGCTCAGGGGGCGGAGCCTAGGATAGGGGCGGACTCTACAGTTGGGGCGGTCTCAGGGCGGAGCCAGTGGGGCGGGGCTTGGCGGCGGTTGTTTTCAGGCCGGGGTACGCGGCTCTCAGCTGGGCTGCTGGGCTCCGGGATAGGAAGCTAGACGAGCTCCTTCAGTCGCGCGCTCGCGGACCAAGCCGAGAGGGCCCCGAGTGACAGGCCCAGCGGGCAGCGTCCCCGAGGTCGTCGGCCGCGGCGATGTCTGCCCGGTGCTGTGCTGGCCAGGTGAGCGAGGCGGGCTGCCGCGCGGGTTCTCAGAACCGCGGACACCGACGCGAGCCAAGCTCGAGTTCAGGAAACCCTGTGGGCGGGAAGGGACGCGGGGAAGCCCGAGAGGCAACCCCGGCGACCTCGGTGGTTCGGCCTCCGGGATTCCGGGCTGGCAGGGAGAGCGGGTCTGGAGCTGAGGATCCCTTCGGTTCCCAGGACGTGTCACCTCCGGTCGAAGCCTCGACTAGTGGCTCTGAGCTCTGCAGCTCTTCTGCCACTGCACTGCCTGTGGGATAGATAAATCCAGGAAAAACGTGGGGCTGGACAAGATCTCTGTTTCTATACTCCGAGCACAACTGGTCAGTCCGGGCAGGGCGGCCGCGTTTGGCATCTCCAGGTCTAGAACGTGGGGTTCTGTATTCACGAGAACGTCTGCATATCCGATTTGCAAACTCCCGGACACAAGTCTGGGCACAGGGAAGGCTCAACCCTGCTTCATGGGTTTACTGACCGGACCCTACCCAACCCTGACTGGGCATGAGCCTTCGCTCCCGTCTTTGCAGTTCATCTTGCTGGAACCTGTTTTGTAATCTTGTCAGTTAAATTCACAATATCCAAGCCATAGGAAGCTCCTAACTGGAGACAATTATTAGGTTTTAGCCCTTTAATGCTAATTTCCCTTCTTTCTGCAGGGTTAGAAAAACAACACGGAACTAGGTAAAGCCGTCTGGGTGGTTTTCTCCCATGTTGTCTTTTTGTTAGGTTTTTAAGGGGTTATAAAAAACAAAAACCAAACCTCGAATCCGATCGCGGTGGGTGGGCATTCCGGTGCAAGCCTGGTCTTGTTTACTTTGAACGTTAGGACAATGGGGGCTGGCTGTACGTGCTGTAGGGGGTTAAGCTGTGTCTCTGGACCCATCAGGTTTAGTGGCCTACAGTTTGTCCCGTCCTCCTTGAGGTGGCCGGTGTGGAGTCATCTTGGTTTCTGATGTATGTTAAGCTGGCATTTTCAGAGACGAGGAAAGTGAGGCTTTTTGATTTGAGTAAAATGATGCCCGGCCCCTCAATGTCAGGAAAGGAAGGATGAAGGAATATGTCCCATCCAGGCTTTTTAGACCAAGAGGGTCCAGAAAAGAAGATTGTTTTCAGAAAATTGCAAATATTCATTCTCTCTCTCTCTCTCTCTCTCTCTCTCTCTCTCTCTCTCTCTCTCTCTCTCCTGGTTCCTGTAAGTTCTAGGCAAGTTCTCTTTGAGCAGCACCTCCAAGTCCATTTTCTGGTTGTTTTGTGATACTCTTCAATTTGATGCAACACTTTTCATTGCATAGTTAATTGCATATATTTGGGGCCATCCGCTCTTCTTGGAAGCCCCTTGAAGCTCTTTCCTGACAGTGCTTGATTTCAGGTTCTGAGAATTTATTGTTAGTACTTAAGTGAGTTTTAAAGAAAATTGGTATGTGTGATATTTTGCTAGGCTGTATGACTTGCTTCTAAAATCCCCCTCTTAGGACTTTGGAAAGAACCAAGTCCTGGCCATCCCCCACAGAATCATAACTTCTGTTTCTCAGTGTCGCTGAAGGTCTCACTGTGGTAGGTTTCAGTGCAGTGAGCTCACACCATGATTTTATATCGTTATGTGGGGGCGTGAGATTTAGCTAAATGGTAGAATGCTTACCCAGCATGCATTTAGCTGGATTCAGCCATTAGTACAAAATGAACCCTTCAAACCTCACACTGTCACCAGAAGCTGAGTCTCTTAGTTGTATGCATATTGTTTTCCAAGCACCTGCTAAATGCTAGGAGGAGGATATATTGTAGGAAGCCAAACATCTCTGCTGGCAATGATCTGTGTGTGTGCACAAGTGTAAGGACATCCCATAAGCATGTAAACAACAATAGATCCAGTAGTCTTGTAACAAGGCTGGGTAGTAAAACAGCCTTGGGAAGGTTGGGTGAGACGCTTGTCTGAGAAAATGCCTCTAGAATAGAGATATAATGGAGAGAGTACAGAGGCCAGACTTAGAGTAGGTGAGAGAACTTGCCAGGCCAGATATGACTGGAGATTGTCTGTAATCCCACACAATGAGTCATACCCGTGGTGAGTGCAAGAGTCGTTGGGCCTGACTGGAGCTGAAATATGGTCATTGCAGCAAGCAAGGAGAGCACCGGGCATAGCTCCTATGTCCCCACTGGGAACCAGGGCATCTTATTCAGGAGTTTTACGCAGATCACTTTAGAGAGACTTGCCATCACTTGTGTAGATGGTACATTCCTGAGTGAGCTCAGTTTTGAGATAGCTTCTTTATAGATCACAGGTTCCAGGATGGCTAAGGAGAAGGTCTCCAGGTTGAAGTTGAGATTACAGTGAGCAAATAGATCACCTATAATATCTAGGTTTTTACAGTTTCATATGGTTACTTATGACTTTTGTGGAGGGCCTTGAACGAAGCAATCAAATACATAACTTGAAGAGATGTTAGCCATTCTGCAGCCTTACAAGCACGGGTGCAAGGCCCTGTTCCTGCCATATATCTAACAGTAGTTGTCATCTTGTGGGTTGGGACCCAGTGGGGACCTGGTGGGGGTGGGGGTGGGGATGGGTTGAACGACCCTTTCACAGTTGTTGCCAACCACCTGAAAACAGGTGTGTTTACCTTACAGTTCATAACAGTAGCCAGATTACAGTTATGAAGTAGCGATAAAGATAATTTCGTGGTTGGGGGTCACCACATTATGAGGAACTGTATATAGGGTCCCAGTGCTGATCTAACAGATCCTCACTGGAGTTTGGGTCTTAGTCTGATGGCTTTGAGAGGGACACAGTGAGCAAGGGTGAGCTGTAGGCTGACCCTTGCTTTGGGACCTGTGACGTCTAGACTGTCAGGGAGAAGGGAGGTGGCCTAAGGAAACAGTCCATGTAGTCAGGAGCTGTTCATTTAGTAAGTGTGTCTTCTTGTTTGTTTTTTAAAAACCAGGTCTTGCTATGTAGGCAAGGCTAGCCCAAAACTTGTAATTCTTCTGCTTCATCCTCCTAAGTGCAAAGATTAAAGGTCTGCACTACCTGACGTACCTGCTTACAAGGTGCTTTGGTTTTTTTTTTTTTTTTTCCCCTCATTTAACTTGGCTGGCTTCAAACTCTGTGAAGCAGAGACTAGCTAGCCTTACACACCTGATTCTTCTCCCTCTACTTCTGTGTGATATCATGCCTGGCTACCGTCAGTATCTATCTATATCTACATCTTTATATTTATATCTATATCTCTATATATTTAATTTTGTTTTTATGTGTATGTGTGTCGGTGTACCATGTGCCTGTCTGGTACCCTCAGAAACCAGAAGACGGTGGTGGTTCTCCTGGGACTGGATCCAGGGTAACCCTCTGCAGCCCCCATTTCCTTACAAGCACAGGTGGTGGGTCCTGTTCCTTTGTGGTTCTCAAACCCCTGGCAATGTTTACAGAGGGTTGTGAACTGCCCTGTGGGTACTAGGACTCGAACCCGGGTCCCCTGCAAGAGTATGCAGTGCTGTCAGTAGAGGGACCTTTTCTCTAGCCCCAACGGTGAGTATTGCTTCTTTGTGTGTGCTGTGTTTGAGGCTCTGCTGTGAACACACGTCCCTTCCTGATGGAGCTTGCATTCGGCAGCCTGTTCTTACTGTAGTCCAGGGAAGAGAGAGCATGCCGCCTTGCGGGGCATTAGCTGCAGGAGTGGGTACAGTGGGGCATCGTGGGCTTTGTTTACAGTGGTAAAGATGGATTGGAAATGGGCGTGGAGGGGAGGGCGGGACTTGGATATGTTTGTTTTGATTTTTGAGCTAGGGTTTCTCTGTAGAACAGGGTGGCTTTGAACTCACAAAGATCTGCTTGCCTTTGCCTCCTGAGTGCTGAAATTAAAGGTGTCTGCCGCTATGCCCAGCTTAGAGTTTGGTTTCTGTGTGCATAGGTGGGCAGTGCCCTGTAGGAAACCCATAGTTTTCTCTTGCCTTTATACGACTCTTGAAATGCCTGTTATTAAATCCAATGAGATTGCAGAAGTATGGGGATTTGAATTGATTTTAAGTCAAAAGAACTTCAAGATTGCAGGCAAAAATTTTGGATTTGGGCAAGCAGGTATGCCTCTGAAAAAGTCACTTCTCTGTCTTCAGTTTTCCTGATCTGTAGAATGGGAGCGGTGATGCTTAGATTATTATGAGGATTACATGTAGTGTTAGGATGGATGGAGATTATCTATCTATCTATCTATTTCCCTCCTAAGACAGTTTGAGAGTAAGAGTTGTCAGGGTTTCCTGCAGGCAAGTATAAGCATTGGTGATAATCGTGGTGGTGGTGGTGCCCAGTATGTTGTCTTGTTTTATAAGTATATCATCATTCTAGACAACAGCCCTGTTTACCACAGGTGAGGCAATACACTGAGTATCCGGACCTTCAATACTGGTCCTCCAGGTTTCGGTTGGCTGGCTTCTCTGCTTGGCCCTTGTTCCTTGTTTTCCTTATTAGTCCGCAGCACAAATATGTGAGTGCTCTGGATGGATGTAGTCGGTTCTGAGCCTTCAGCAGTTGGGCTTTTCTGGGAGATATTGTTGGCTGCCAGCAGGAAAGGGGGAGTGGCATTTAGTTTCTTCCTTCTTATCTGGTCCAACTTACAAACACCACATTAGAGACGTAAGTTCTGCCAAATACACAAGCATTTGCTGGTCTTGCAGCTTTTCCTGAAGCCCTGGGTAGCTCAGCTTTTTGCCTTTCTTTTGATGCTGTGGCATGTGGCATGTGGCATGTGGCATGTGGCATATGGCATGAGAAGTTCTCTGGGGCAGATGTGAGCACCTTCTAGTAGGGAGAACTTCACTAACTCCTGGATGGGCTGAGGCAGCCACACTAGCAGGGCTTTGTGGACAGATCCAGCCTGTGACTGCCATTGCCAAAGTAAAGACTCAGCCCATCTCTGTTGTGTCCCACAAGGACAGAGGTGCTGCCCAGATGTTTACAGGCAGGTCTAGACATCTTCTGTCCATTTCTTCCGCCATCTCCCTCTTTTCTCTCCCTCCCCTATTTCTTCCTTTTTTCTTGAGATGAGATCTAATGTAACCCACACTGGCTTTCAACTTGAGGATGACCCTGATCTTATAGATCTTTCTGCCTCTATCTCTCCAGTGATGAGACTGCAGGGGTGTGGCACAGCAGCTAGTTTATGGTTGGTTGGTTTGTTTGTTTTGAGACACATCTCATCATGTAATTCTGACTGACCTGAGCCTCAAACTCAGAGTTCGCCTTTGCTACCTGAGTACTGGGATTAAAGGCCCGTGTCACCATGCCTGGCAAGATCTTATTTCTTGATCATTGACGTTTTCCTTAACAAAAACCCCACCTCTAATGTCTATTATGTTAATTAACAAAGGCTTTAATGCTACCAGGGATTAGCATTCATTTTCAAAGTTTAAAAAAACAACAACAACAACACAATGGCACATATGTTAAAGTGTGATATTCTATTTGCCAAGTATTGGTTGGGCAAAGACCCGAGCCGCTTCCGTTTTGTGCAGTGTGAGCTGCTTGTGCAGTGTGAACTGCTTGTGTGCACTGTGAGCTGCTTGTGCAGTGTGAGCTGCTTGCTTGCTTTTTATGGCACCGTGCTATGTAGCTCTGGCGGGCCCAGGTCAGACTCCTGCCTCAGCCTCCCAAGTGCTGGAACTACAGGTGTGGCCATCCGGCCAGTCAGCTTCTTACAGAGGGGAGTAGGAAGGGGGTGGTGTGGTGAGTGGTGGTTCAAGTCAAGTTTAGGGAGGAAAGCATTATAAAAGGTGGTGATGTGTCCGAGTCAGCTCTGTCTGCTAGCTGGCTCTGGTCGAAGCCTGTCGACCCTCAGAGCTGGAGCCCCAGTTATGTTGCTGGTATTGTAAAACAGTGGGCTTCAGATCTGGGAGAAAACCACTACTGCACCAGTGTCCCAGGCTTCTGCTGTCCATGGAGGGTTGGTTCTTCTCTAAAGATTGCTAAAATTTGTAGACGTTCAAATTCCTCATGAAAACATTCTATTTGTAGAATAAGAAGCAGAAGTCCTCTCACTTCAACACTTAGACTAACTCCTCCGATCCTGGTGACTTGTGATGTCTGATACAAACATATAGAGTGGCCAGTCTCAAGCAACACAGATGGCGGCGCTCTAGCATTTACCTAACAAGATGGTGAAATGCCCAGCTCAGTGCCCACAGGAACAGTGAGTGAGATTAGAACATGCAACTTCCCTCACATAACCTAATATCCATCCCCTCCAAGGCATGAGTCTCTCCTTGCAAAATATATTTTTAATTATTATTTTTGTACGGTGTATGTGTGGAGGGGCATGCCTGCCACAGCGATGCTTATGGAAAAGCTTTGTGGGGTAGGCTTTCTGTTTCACCTCTGTGTTAGAAGGGATATTGGAGTCACATTGTCAGGCTTGTGTGCCAAGCAGTTACCCACTGAGTCATGCTCTGGCCATATTTTGAAGGATTGATTGACTGTTGCATGTGTGCACACATGCAAGTGCTTGAGTGTTAGTGTTTGTTTGTTTGCTCTAATACAGGGTTTCTCTGTGTAGCCCTGGCTGTCCGGGGACTCATTCTGTAGACCAGGCTGGCCTTGAATTCAGAGATCTGTCTGCCTCTGTCTTCTGAGTACTGGGACCATGTCCAGCTCTGATAAATTGTCTGTTAACTCCGTGCCTTCAGCTCATCATTGCCAGCAGATTTTTCATGTGATCTTTGCACATCCTTCCAAGTACATTTCACTATCTCTAGTTTACTCATACTTGAGACTACGTTGGTATTGTTATATTGTTACATTGTATGGTTTAGGGGAGAGAGATGGCTCAATAGGTAAGAGCACAGAGTTAGTTCTTCCAGAGGACTCAGGTTCAGTTTCTAGCACCTACTTGGTAGCCCACAAACATATATAACTCCAGTTCCAGGGAATTTGACAGCATCACACAGACATAAATGCAGGCGAAACATGGACACACATAAAATAAATTAAATTATTAAAAAAGGAAAAGAAAACAGCAAGTGCATGTTGAATAGAGAGAGAATTTTATTTTGCTTTGTTTATTTGTTTGTTTGTTTGTTTTTGGAGACAGGGTTTCTTTGTGTGGCCCTGGCTGTCCTGGAACTCACTCTGTAGACCAGGCTGGTTTCGAACTTGCAGCGATCCTCCTGCCTCTGCCTCCTGAGTGCCAGGACCAAAAGTGCACCATGACTGCCTGGCAATTGTTGAGATTTTGAAGCCTGAACCAGGGCTTTGCACATGCGAGGCAAGTCCGTAACTGCTGTGCTGCGTCACACTGGTAACGTTTGTGGGACAAGATCTCACTGTGGACCAAGCTGGCCTTAACCTCACCACCTTCCTGCCTCAGCTTCCTCAGAGCTTGGGGTGTAGACATGTGCCACTGCACCTGGCTCCAGATGTTGATTGAACCCACAGATGCAGAAACTGAAAAAAAAAAAAAAAGAGGAGGCCTCTTGTATCTGTGTTTTTCAGCGGTTGCTTTTCCACACAGGAGGCTTAGTTGTGTGTGGCCCGATGCTCCTGTAAGCCGTGTTGAAGTGAGGCCCACTGTGCTAGTAGCACTGGAGTTCTGGAGTTTGTCTGGTGGCCAGGATCTTGAGGTTTGGCTGTTTCTTTTGGTGCTCTGGTGGGTCGGTTCTCTGCATCTTCTGAGTTAGGGGTAACTGGAACACATGCAAAAGGCTTGTTACAGGTATTAACTGGTCTTTAGGGCAAGCAATGGACCACCTTGGGGTTGTAGACAGCCCATAAAGATGTACTTAAAAAGTAAATTACACCTCTGGGGAGATGACTCTTAGGAGTGGTGGCTGTTCTTGTCCAGGACCCAAGTTTGTTTTCCAGCACCCACAATGGGTGGCCCACAACTGCCAGCTAGCTCAAAACTGCCTGTAACTGCAGCTTTGGTGCCCTCCTCTGGCCTCTGTGAACACGCACACACACACACACACACACACACACACACA
>NC_034600.1:23730967-23732003 GCF_900095145.1 Mus pahari
AGAAAGAAAAATTTCCCTTACTATTACCCATAGAGAACCATGTTTTGATATTTAATAATCCAGTCATTTTTGTTTAATATGTGTGATTTTACATAACTGGGTCATGTCCATCATTTTCAGTCTTTAACTTTGAGCTTTATCTACATACATATATATGTTCATAATCTTATTTATTGACACACAATACACACATACACACACACACGCAAACCAGTGTCCCAATGAGCTAACTCACTGTTCTGCCATTTTTCCTGTCTTAATTGTGCCTAGTGTTGTTTTGGCTACATTAAATTTGAGTCCTGTCATTATCGCTAGCATAGGGCACTTTTAGTTTTCTAGTCATTTACATTTTTTAAGCATATAAAATGCAGGCAGAATACAGTGGACGCCTATATACTGTCTCAGCCATTCTGCCAGGCAGTGTCCTATTGATGGAGCTGTCTGCTAGTCTGGCTTACAGTGAGCTGATACTGATACCGGGATGGTGGCCAGGCAGCGTCTTAGCAGGGTTTAGCCATGTTCCAGGGTTGAAGAGATAAGTCTCTGCTCCTTCCTTCCCTTGCACAGTAAGGGAGTGGAGAAGGTTGCTGGGTGAGCGGCATACACTGCATGAACGTGGCTCCCTCACACGTTTTCCCTTGAGTTTCATGATAGCTGACCTGGGCTAGCTGACAAATGGCTGTAGGCTGAGTCTTTGCTGGCAGAGCAGAGTGCAGAGTGCTCGGGAGGCTGGGGAGCCACTAGTATAGAGGAAATGGAAAACAGGTTCTGACTAATCTCTGAGCTAAAGAGATAAAGTCACACCCCTACCCTAGTGCTTGCTCTCTGACTGGTGTTTTCCATGTAAATATTGCCAGTAGATTTCCCACAGACAGTGTCAAGCAGTGAGTAGACTGTGAGTCTCATCAACTTCACTCAGTACTTGCCCAAGTGTTTTAATATAATCATTCTTAGAATCCTCAGTGAAGGCAAGACAGTGATTCTGATGGCATGGCAACTTGTAGTCTGAGCTGTGTAAGTCTCACACACACACACA